>NW_023270433.1:36960798-37172914 GCF_011800145.1 Mirounga leonina | reverse complement strand
GTCCGTTGAATGGTAGGGCGGGTGCCCCCACAGAGGAATGACTTCAGTTTGTTGCCATCACTGAGTCCTCCTTGGAGTCAGATCCCAAACAAGTAGATGAAATCTACCTGTAAAGGAGTAGAGGGGTGCCCTTTTCTTTCACTGCCATTGTGTGGGGGCCCTGCAGTTTGTACCAGGCAGAATGGGAAGCGACCAGACCTGGGACATGGAGTCAGGTGGCTGAGGAGCCCAGGACAGGATGGGCTGTGGAGCTGGCTTTGTCCAGACCAGGCCTCCTGGGATTGGGTGCCCATACCTGGGCTGCTCATCGCAGGTCGATGGGCAGGTGGGGACACGTGAGGTTGGAGGAAGGTGGAGCAGGATGTGGGCTGAGGGGCCAGGAAAGATGGTCCAGGGGCAAGCTGGCCATGTTGGCCGTGCCATCTGGCAGGCCCAAGACCTGCTTGAGGTCAGTTCATCCACCTTAAACCAAACAAGGCCATTGTTTCCCCCACCCATCAGCAGGACTGGTGACTCAGCTAATGGATCCTGCATTGTTGTCATCAAGGAGGGGCTGTATTCCATGGGCATCAATCCAAGACTTAGCAGGAAGAGTGAAGGCTGCTGGGCGAGGCTACAAAGCGTTAGCATGCATGTCCCAGCCCTCACTCTGACCTGGGGCAAGACCAGCTCCCCTGCCAGAGCCCAGTTTTAGGGCATCTCTTTCTTTATCGTATTGATCCCAGCACTTGTGTAGGTGCTTAGGGCTTTTAGTGCTTGGCCTCTGCTCTGCTTCCAGGAATCCATGCTCAAGCTGCTTCCTTGGCATCACAGTGTCTGCACACATCTCACCCCACACTCTCCTCTTCGGGGTCCTCACAGCTGCCCTGGGCGTCAGGCTGGTGATGTACATGTCAGTGGGCCCATTTCCCAGATGGGAGAACATGCACAAGCCCAAAGGGAGGAAGGGATGCACTCAAGTTGGCCCAATGAGTTGGTCTGGCCTGGGATCTGAGTATGAGCTGGCCCTCTCCTCCTGCCACTCACTTCCATGTTCATTCTCCTCTAACCACAATGAACTCCTTGGTATTTGCTTCCTGAGCATACCAAGCTTGCTTCTGTCCCAGGGCCTGGGCCCTGTAGTTCCTCCTTTTGACAGACCCTTTCCCCAGATCTCCGCAGGACTCAGTCCTTCTTGCTTGCATGATTCAACAGCTGCTTAGGAAGCAGAACCTGTATACTCAGTGGGAAGGCAAATAGGGTCACAGAGAGCTTCTGGATTGCTGGAAGGTGGGATGTGGGGCGGGAAGCAGCGATCTGATCTCCCTGACCGTTCCAGACTCACCACATGCCCCTCTCCACTCGCTGACCTCACTTTAGCTGCATTGGCCTCTCTGTTTTCCTGGATGTGCCAAGCTTCTTCCTGCCTCAGGGCCCTCAGACATTCTGTTCCCTCTGTCTGCGACACTGTTCCACTCTGCTGTAGCCTGCCCCACGCACTCACCCCTTGGCCTTCATTCTCCGATCCTCCCAAAGCACTGAGTGTGTCTCGTTTGTGGGACTTACTCCAGTGGTGATGGTAACGGTTCTGCTGCTCATTTGGTAGCAGTCTCCCACTCGATGACACGCTGCCTGAGGGCAGGAATTTGTCTGACTTATTCTCTGCTATGCCCAAACACATGGAGCGTAGCTGCATACCAATCTCCTGTTGAGCGAATGAATGGACTCTGGACTAATGGATGAGGTTTATTTGGATACGCTGACGTTCAGAGGGGTGCTGTCCAATGGCAGTTGGATATAGGAGTCAGGCTCCTATTTGGGTGGGAGGACAGATTTGAAGTTCGTCCCTATGAGTGAATCTAGGAGGTGCTTGTGCGAGGAAAGACTTTGGGCAGGGAGCACAGTAGGTGGGCTTGACGCCCCACAGGCTGCCCTTGATTTCACTCTGAACTTCAAAGAACGCAGAATCCAAGCTTCTTGATCCCTTGAAGCAGCTAGAACCATCAGCAGACATTCCTGCCACATTGATGAAGGTCTAAGGTCCCAAAACAAGGGAGGTGACAAACTCCTTTGTTTCCCCTGTCCCCTTCTCACTCTAACCCGGACCACAGGCACACAGACCTGGGAACCAGATGAGAAATGCAGAGGCCCAAGAGCTTCCTCAGGCGGAAGGGTGGGGGCAGGCAAAGGGCTGGACCTGCTTAGCCTGGAGGTGCTCACCTAGGGTTCATGCAGGTGCAGGAGGCGAGAGACAGAGCTGGGAACCACCCCCCACCCGGCCCCCCGAACCGGCAAGGAGTCTCGGGGAAGTGGACCTCTTGTATGAGGAAGGACTCAGTTCAAGGCCATTTAACAATGAAACTGGTACGCAGTGAGCTCCTCATCCCTAAAGGTTGAATGGCTTCGTGATGGGGCTGCTGTAGGAAGGTTTGAGAGAAAGATGGTAGACAGGACCTAGATGACCTTTAAAGTTAACTCCCCACACTTTATGAGATGTTTTTGCTTTAGGGCAGGAAATCATCGTTAAATATTTGCTCTGCCTGGCTAAGCAATGAAAGGGTAGCTGCCACCTGCCTCAGAGGCAGGCCTGTGAGTTTCCTGAGGAGGGGCAGGAGGATCTTGAAGCTGAGTCACAGACCTGCGGCTGGGCTTGGCTGCAGATCTGGGGCCTCTATCAGTTTGTAGGGCTGACTGTCTGGCTGGCTGCCTAGAGCCCCCAAAGGGGCTATTCTTGAATAAGAATCCTTCCCATTGACTCATTTAACTTACAACTTACCTGTAGGCTTGAAATCTTTCAAAATAAAAAGAATTTTAAAAAACATTGAAACTTTGATTCATGTATTTTGGGAAGAGGCTCAGCGTCTGTAGTAGTAAATTCTCCCCAGGGAAATTGAATCTGTAGATGGAGCTAAAAATCACTAATCTAAATTAATTAGAGAAATGCATATATAATTAAAATTTTATTATTCTATTTATAAATCAGAAATTCTTTGAAAGCAGATAACCAAATATCTCGTTCATATATATTGTATCAGTATGGGGGAGTTTTATTTTTTTATTTTTTATTTTAATTTTATTTTTTATTTTTTTAATATTATTTATTTATTTGAGAGCGAGCAAGAGAGAGCAAGAGATAGCACGAGCAGGGAGGAGAGGGAGAAGCAGACTCCTGCTGAGCAAGGAGCCTGATGTGGGAATTGATCCCAGGACCCTGGGATCATGACTTGAGCCTAAGGCAGACACTTAATGGCTGAGCCACCCAGGTACCCCTGGGGAGTTTTATATACTGATTTTTCTTGAAAAGAATCTTGTCTGTATTTAACCCATTACAATGCAAATGGAATAAAATACATGCAAAACATGAGGGCATCTTTTTTTTTTTAGAGAGAGAGTGTGAGGGGTGGGGGGGGTGGTCAGAGGGAGAGGGAGAGAGACAATCTCAACCAGGCTCCATGCCCAACATGGAGACCAACATGGGGCTCAGTCTCACGACCCTGAGACCATGACCTGAGCCGAAACCAAGAGTCAGATGCCTAACCAACTGAGCCACCCAGCTGCCCTGAGGGCATCTTTATGTTTTATTTTGCTCCCCGCCCCCCGTATCAATTGTGCCCTTTCATGGTGGGAAAAGAAGAATGAAAAGAACCATTTTCATTTATATTTACACCTCACTTCATCCTCTGCAAAATGCTTTCCCATCTGCTGTCCCCACTGTCACTTCCCAGCAGCCCCAGGAAGGAGGGGCTGATCAGGACCTCCACGTGGTGCAGGGGTAAACGGGCCTCAGGAAGGAAAGCTTCTTTGGGGCCGTTGCAGTTGCTTGGTGGCAACGACAAAGGAGCCCATGGCTCCAGCCCCTCTTCTCTGCCTCACCCCCTTCCAGTGGCCGCTTTTCTTTTTCTCTTTCCTTCTGATCTTTCTCTCCTCTTTCTGTCTCTCTGACTTGGTGTCTCTGTTTTTCTACTTCAGTTTCCCTCTCCCTCGTGCTCCAGCCCTGACTGGCGGCAGCTTTGGAGGTTGCCCAAGCTTTGCCTCACTCTGGAAACCTGCCAGCTCCACAGGCACAGCCCCAGGCCCCCACAAGCTCAGCATCTCTGGTGCCACGGTGCAGATACTACTGTGGATGCCGCTCCCAGCCTCCCCATCTGGCCCTAGATAAGATAAGGGTGGGGATCAGCCTTATAAACAGGCCCCGGCTGGCTTGGACCATATCAGCCCAGGATCAGCATGGCCATCTGCCTGTGGGTGGTCGCCCTGGCCGCCCTCCTCATTGTGGACAGGGGTGAGTGGACAGAGCCTGGATTCTCTGAGGCTTGGTGTTGGTAGATGGGCCTGTGGTGGGGGCAGAGACAGGGCCTGGAGCATCCTGTGAGGCCTCGGTGTTCTGCCTAACCCTTCTTTCTGTACCTCTCCACTGTGGTGGGAAAAGCCCTGGGCTAGGAGAAAAGAAACCTGGGTTCAAATCCCGACTCTGGCCCCAAATTGCAAAAGCCCCTCCTCTCTTGGGGCCTCTGTTTCTCCAGCTGTAGCATAGGAAGTCCTAGTTCAAAGCTGCTCTAAGCGACTCCTCGGCGAGAGATGTGGGGAGCAACAGGGAGCAGGCCTATCTCGGGAGAGACAGATAAGTCTGCTGGCTGCCAGGTGGTGGGTGCTGAAGGAAGCCTGGCCTGGGTCCTCTGAGCTCCTGTCTGCTGTGACAGGCGATGCTTGTGGGACTGACAGCAGCTGTGTGAGCCAAGGGTAGCCCTTGTCCCGGGCCAGACACATGCTGGAGTGGGGCCTTCTCAAGGCCTGGAGCACCTCTGTGGCCTCACACTGACCATGTATCAGACATTGTTCTGGGCCCTTAAGATGTATCAGTGAGCAAATAGAAAGAGAACTACCCTGATGGAGCTTAAATCCAGTGGGGTAGGTTGGAAGGGAATGGACAACAAGATAGGTGCAATGTTAGAAGGTGATAAAGGCTAAAGAAAAAAATATTGGGCAGGGTGAAGAGAGGACTGCCACGTTAAATCAGGGGGTTCTCGGGCGCCTGGGTGGCTCAGTTGGTTAAGCGACTGTCTTCGGCTCAGGTCATGATCCTGGAGTCCCAGGATCGAGTCCCACATCGGGCTCCCTGCTCGGCGGGGAGTCTGCTTCTCCCTCTGACCCTCCTCCCTCTCATGCTCTCTGTCTCTCATTCTCTCTGTCTCAAATAAATAAAATCTTTAAAAAAAAAAAAATCAGGGGGTTCTCTCCTAGAGCAAGGCTTGAAGGGGGCAAGTGAGTGAGCCGTGTGGATATCTGGGAGAAGAGGGTTCCAGACAGAGGGGACTGGCAAAGGCCCTGAGGTAGGAGCATGGCTGGAGCGTTGGAGGTATGGTGAGGAGGCCAGTGTGGCTGGAGGGGAATGAGAGGCAGGGTGCAGAGCAATGGCAGAGGCAACGGGGAACTATACTGGGTAAGGCCTTGAAGGCCAATGTGAGAACTTGGCTTTCCCCCTGAGTGAAATGGGAGACACTAAAAAATTTTGAGCAGGGGTGCCTGGGTGGCTCAGCTGGTTAAGCGTCTGCCTTTGGCTCAGATCGTGATCCCAGGGTCCTGGGATCGAGCCCTGCATCAGGTTCCCTGCTTGGCAAGGAGTCTGCTTCTCCCTCTGACCCTCCCCCATCTCATGTGCTCTCTCTCATTCTCTCTCTCTCAAATAAATAAATAAAATCTTAAAAAAAAAAAAAAGATTTTAGATTTAAAGATTTTTATTTATTTATTTGACAGAGACACAGCGAGAGAGGGAACACAAGCAGGGGGAGTGGGAGAGGGAGAAGCAGGCTTCCTGCTGAGCAGAGAGCCTGACATGGGGCTCGATCCCAGGACCCTGGGATCATGACCTGAGCTGAAGGCAGACGCTTAACGACTGAGCCACCCAGGTGCCCCTCATTATGTGGTTCTAATATTAAGGTAAACATCATCTAACTCTTGGCTTAAAAAAAAAAAGAGGGGGTGCCTGGGTGGCTCAGTTGTTAAGCGTCTGCCTTCGGCTCAGGTCATGATCCCAGGGTCCTGGGATCGAGCCCCGCAACGGGCTCCCTGCTCAGCGGGGAGCCTGCTTCTCCCTCTTCCACTCCCCCTGCTTGTGTTCCCTCTCTCGCTGTGTCTCTCTCTGTCAAACAAATAAAAAATAAAATCTTTAAAAAAAAAAAGGAATTTTGAGCAGAGTTGTGTGTTAAAAGGATCACTCTAGTTGCTGTGTTGAGAACAGACTAAAGGGAGAAGCAGGGAGACTACTTAGGACCCTTCTAGAAGGCCACTGACCTCATGGCCAGTCCCACTCCCATTTCCCTAGCTGAGGACATAGTCCTAGGGGCTGGGGCAACAGAGAATGGGTCTGGGGGCTCTGGCCCAGCTAACCTGCTTACTCCCAGCTTGGCATCCATTCCCATTCCCTGAGCAGTTGTCCCATTGGGAACACTGAGGAGGCCTGTCCGGAAGACAGTCCTTGTGCCCATTTCAGATTCCTGCCGGGGCTGAGTGAGGACAGGGTTCAAGGGCAGGCTGAGAGTAAATGCAACCTTTTCCCACATCCTCCAGGAAGAAGCTCTGATACCACAGGGTTCTGCACTCCGCCTCCCCACAATGCACTTTAGTCGTCAATTCCTGAACACCCACTATGTTAGGGGCATTGCCACATGGGAGCAGAAGCATAGGAGCCCCAAGGAACTCAGGTCCATGAGAGGCAGGAGTGACCCAATGAGTGGGACAGCCTGTGGTGGTATGAAAGAAGCTGCTATGTTTGTGGCCCCAAAATTCATATGCTGAAACCCTAATCCCCAAGGTCATGGTATTGGGAGGTGGGAGCTTTGGGAGGTGACTAGGTCATAAGGGTACAGCCCTCATGAACAGGATGAGTGCCCTTATAAAAGAGACCCCACAAAGCTCCCTTGCCCCTCCTACCATGTGAGGACACAGTAAGGAGGCACCAGCTCTGAAGCAGGAAGAGGGCCCTCACCAGACACCAAATCTGCCAGCACCATGACCTTAGACTTCCCAGCCTCCGGAACTGTGAGAAATCAATGTTTGTTGTTTATAAGACACCCAGTTTATGGGTTTTTGTTCTAGCAGCCCAAATGGACAAAAACTGGGGCCTAAATCCAGGTCTGCTCGGGAAACCCTGGGGGACATCAGGGAAGGCTTCACTGGGAAGTAGCATCTGAGCCTTGAAATGAAGATAGAATCAGTAGAAGGGGGATGAGGACGTTTCAACCAGACGGAAACAGGATAAGCCAAAGCAGAGCCTGTCCTGAAGAATGAGCAGACAGGAATAACAGAGGCATAGGGACATGGGGAGTATCCTAGGAAGTGAGTCCAGGAGGAAGTTTTCAGTCAGCTCATGCAGGGCCCTAAACATAAGATAAAGGAGCTTAGCAACTACAAGGAGCCGTGGAAGGCCTTTATATTTTTTTAATGCTTTTTTGTCCCCTAACAGCTATGTACCATGAAATAAATAAATCTATCGCTCAATGAATTTTGACAATGCATGTACCTGTGTAACCCAAACCTCTATCAAGATACGAAACGGGGATGCCTGGGTGACTCAGTCGGTTAAGCATCTGCCTTCGGCTCTGGGATCAAGCCCCACATCGGGCTCCCTGCTCAGTGGGGAGCCTGCTTCTCCCTCTCCCTCTGCCCCTCCTCGTGCTCTCTCTCTCTCTCTGACAAATAAATAAATAAAATCTTAAAAAAAAAAATACAAAACCTTTCTGGGGCACCTTGCTGGCTGTCGGTAGAACATGCAACTTTGATCTCAGGATTGTGAGTTCGAGCCCCATGTTGGGTGTGGAGCCTATTTTTTTTTTTAAAGATTTTATTTATTTATTTGAGAGAGAGAGAGAGAGAGCATGAGAGGGGGAGGGTCAGAGGGAGAAGCAGACTCCCTACCGAGCAGAGAGCCCGATGCGAGACTCGATCCCGGGACTCCAGGACCATGACCAGAGCCGAAGGCAGTCGCTTAATCAACTGAGCCACCCAGGCGCCCCGGGTGTGGAGCCTATTTAAAATAAAAATTAAAAACCAAACCAAAACAAAAACATTTCCAACACCCCAGAAACTTCCCTCATGCTGGTCAATCCCCTCCCTTACCCCACTCTCGAGGCAACCACTGCTTTTTTTTCCCCACCATAAATTAGTTTGGCCTGTTCTAGAATGTCACATAGAAAGCTGTATTTATCCCAGGCTGCCTTTGACCTTGGCCCAAGATGCCCCTTCCATGTAGTATGTTCCTGGGTAGGGGATGTGACCAGGTGAGGCACTCTGTTCTCTGAGAGTAATTTCTAGGAAGGGACTCACTATGAGTGGCCAATACTCCCGGCAGCTGAGGAAATGAGCACCCCAGTCCTGCCTGCGGGTGGGATGTGGGGAGCAGACCATGGCATCCACCACTGTCTCCTTCCCTCCCTGTTACACAACAGTGATAGAGCTGTGAAGAGGAGTTAAGATCATGTGTTCTCAATGCCTGGTACATACTAACTGAATTATCTTATTATGTGGGATATAACAATCCCAGTGGGATCTGACTAATAAGATCAGGCTGGACTGTCACCTCCCAACTCTAGATTTTGTGTCTCTGTTCTAACAACCCAAAGTCACATCAGCTTTCTGGGACTCCCCACAGTCTGGTGATTCAATACCTCAATGCCTCTCAGAATTCCAGACTGGGCAGGAGCTGGAACAGGTCTCCTGAAACAGTCCTCAGATGCCAGACCTGCGCCTAGAGCCGCCATCACCTAACTCTTGCATTTTTGCCTTTCAGAAGTGCCAGTGTCGGCGGCAAAACTCATTTCCCCAAGGATGGTAAGGCAGCCGCTTCCAGTTTGGGCCCCAGGGGGCTGTCGTGGCCTTCCTTCTGCATCCATGCTAGGAAGCCAGCATTTTTCTTCTGTAAACTCCCGCTCAAATAACTGATGGCTCCAACGTGGCTAGGGTGGCCTCGTGAGCCTGCATGCTCCCCAGGTTAGCCCTTCCAGGCTGAGTTGGCCCAGCCCCTTTGCCAAGGTCTCGAACTTGGCTTCCAGGACCTCAAGAGATCTGCCCCAACCTGGTCTCCAGTGAAATCCCCTGCCCAGGCTCAGCAGGACTGAGCATGCTCTCTGCTTTGTGTAGTAAAGATGGACAGGCCACGGGGTTCAGGCCAGAGGTACCCTGGCCCCCCTGGTGTGTGCCAGCCTCCCCCAACCACACCCCATCGTTCATCCATCCCTTCACTCTGGAGGACAGACACCAAGTTGGCCCTGAACCCTGGCTCCACCTTGGCCCTGGGTCTGATGTCCCCAGGGATCCCAAAGCAGTGGTGCTGGCCTTCCTGAGACCCTCAACCCAGCCTTCACCAAGGTGCGCAAGGAGGCTCAAAGCCACCTTCCCATCCAGCAGCCTAGCATCTTCACTGTCAGCCCATCAGACCCAGGCCTATTATTGTGCCAAAGAGCCAAGTACTTCTACATACATGATTTCAATTAACCCTACGTGAGAAGAATACTATTATTCATTTGCAGTGTTTGCAGAGGAGGAAACTGAGGCCCCAAGAGTGGAGACAGCTCTCACAACTTCACACAGCTCATCAGTGCAGAAGTCAGGCTCTCGGTCTTGTGACCACCGCCCCAGGCTGCCTCTTTCACCCCATTCTGTCCCACGCTCCGATCCCAGTCCTGACCCAGCTTCCACCCTGACCTCAGGCCTGCCCTGAAACTCTTTCAGACTAGCCTCATTTAAGACCCAAGCCTTGTTCCATTTCTCCAGCCTTCCCGTACCAGGGGCCTGATGGGTCATGTCAGCCAGGGTGAGTGGAGGAGCCCTCAGTGAGGAGGGGCCCCCTGGGAATGCTGGTGGTTCTGTCTCCAGGGGTCCTCATGAGGACTAGCAGCAGCGGTTCTAGTTAGACCCTCTGAGAAGTGTGTGAACCCGTCCTAGGAGCTTGAGGGCATAAACTCACCCGACACACAGACATATACCTGGATGCCCGCACACTTGGGTTCAGCAGACAGATACACACCTGTGTACACAGCCACAAACATACCAGGGGGCCCTGAGTGGTTAGTTTCACGCCCACTGGACCAACACTGGGGCCTTCTAGAATCTGGCTCTTCCCTGGGGCCCCTGACTCCAAGCAAAGTCCCTGGGTCCCTCCTTGTTGCCTCTGAATCTCTGAGTGCCCTCCCCACTTCCTCTCTTTCACAGCCCATCTGTGAGCACATGGAAGAGTTTCCTGTCTGTTCCCAGACATCCAACCTGGTCTGTGGCACCGATGGTGTTACGTATAACAATGAATGTCAGATCTGTTTGATCCGGCTGTAAGTCCACCCCACTCCTTCCCCTCAGCTTGCTTGGGTGGGCCCCACTTCCGGTACGTTCAAGTGTGAAAGGAGCAAGACTTGACCTGCCTCTTCCTTCACACACCTTGGACTGAGAAGAGTCCTCCGACATTGGCCCGAACAGAATGAGCACAAGTATATTTCAAAGAAAGCACATGGTTCTAAGTACAAAGCCACAACTAGTAGGGGGTTGGGGAGGGTGCAGAAACCCTGGGTTCTTTCCCTCGTTCTGCGCTTGACCGACTAGGTGACTTCATTTGTTCATTTATTCCTCCAGCCAACAATTATTTATTGAACATCTACTATATGCTAGGCACTGGGCATACAACAGGGCATAAGCTAGACAGCAACCCTGGCCTTCTGGGGGCATATGGTTTAAGGAGAAAGCCAAGCTAATGGTCCACCAACTGTGTAGCATAGAATGCTCAAGGCTCAGATGGGGGCACCCAGGGTTCTGTGAGTGCAGGGCAAGGACAAGGGCAGGGAAGACTTTCCAGCTCAGCTCTGAAAGATAAGTTGAAATTAGCTTGGAAAAAAAAAGGAAGAAGGAAAGGTAATTCCAAGTAGTGAAATGAGTTTGGAAAGGTCTAAAAGGGAAAGAAATGTTTGTATTTGAGAAAATATAAGAAATTGGATATGCTGGAGTATAAAGTTTAAAGACTGAGTGGGGAGAGGCAAGAAATGAGTCTTGAGAGGTGAGAAGGGCCAGAACGTGACTTTGGTATGTCTGATCACCTATTCGATCTCCTTTCTTCATTAATAAAACCCTTGGGCTGGGCCAGAACTAAGTGAGATCATGGAAGAGAAGACAGTCTTCAGAAGCTACAGCACTCTGGACAGAGAGGCAGGAGAGCGACAGGACACTTTCCTAACTTAGCTGGGAGGCAGTGAGGGTCTAGGTGGTTTGTGGGGCAATGATGTCTGGGGGAGGTGTGGCTAGAGTTCAAGACAGAGTCAGGGCTGGAGACAGATTCAGTAGCCATCAGACAACATCAGACATCCCGGGAAGCTCAGATCTCCCAGGGGAGGGTGTGCAAGAGGGAAAAGCTATGGAAGGTGTGCCCAGGGACCCCCAGGACGTGCCCTGTATCTACTACAATGGGTGGGGGAGGTGGGGAGAGCTCAGCAGAGTGTCTGGATAGACTGGGCCAAGCAGGGTCCCTGAAGGGTTTGTTCCAGTCCCTGATGAGATGGGCCTCATCTTTGTCTCCTGTGATCCTAGGAAAACCAAAGAGGACATCCAGATCCTGAAGGATGGCAAATGCTGACCCCCATAGCAGCCTCTTAAGTCATGAAGCTTCAGGCTAGAGAACAGTTTTGGGAGTGGAGGATGTGACATGAATAAAAGCTCTAGCCCAACTCAGCCAAGTGAGCCAGTGTCTTTGGGGACTCTGGTGAGGTGGTTGGTGGTGGGTGGATGTGGTGGGGATTTTGCCCTGACCTCCCTATTTTGAATCTGATGTCTTCTCCATCGCTCCAGTGCTCCTCAACCCTGTCACACGCTCCCCTAGAGGTCCCAGGTCTCTTCTGCTTCTTGAAGAGGTCAGCCCCTGTCCCCAGCACACTTGTCTGCCCCAGCCTGTTTGTCAAGAACCTAGGTGACCTCTGTACCTTCTGCCATTGTCAGAGAGCAGGACCAGCCTTTGGGAGAGTCCTACACCCCTCATGGCCTTCTCCTTGGGTTGTACCAGCACCCCAAGTCTTATACACACACACACACACATGCTGATACTACTGTAGCTAATATTTAGGTAGTGTACACAGTGTATCTGAACTACTTGTTAAAATACTGACCTAGGTCTGTAACAGTTAAAAACAGCTGCCCCAAGCCTTTGAGTGTCCCCCTGCACCTTGGCCACCCACAGCAGGATGACCTCCAGACCCTGCTCTGTTCTTTTGGTCACCATCCATTCTGACTGTTAATGCTGGCACTGGCCACAAACCCAGGCATACAAAGCACACATGTGCCTATACAATGGCCCACAAAAACACACAGCATCCAGAAATCCCACCATAGAGGCCCTAGCCTACGGTCCATGTCAAATAACCCTCTTTTGGCCAAAGCAAATAGAAGGAGCCACTTGATAATGGTGGCAGAGGAAAAGAGTGTGGAGAGGGGCCTGGCCAGCAGAAGCAGAGCCACATGGACTCAGATTCCCGCTTCAGGGTGGGCAGACAGAGCAGGAAATGTACTGTGGGAAAACACACTGGGAAGAAAGATGGGGCGGGGAAGGCAGGAACCAGCATTCCCCAGACAACTGAACCGTGGATGTGGGCAGACACTGTTGCTGATAGATCTGCAGGTGGAAGGTCATCTATGGGCTCTGCTACTTACTGCTACTGGTAACAGAAACTTTTACTCCTCTCCTGCATGGGAATGATGCAGTATTAAGTTTGGCGGTGAGAAACCCAAATGCCAAAATAACAGTGGCTGAAACAGTTATTTCTCCCACACAGAGACCTATGCAGCATGCTAACTTCATGCTCTTTATACATTGTCACCCTGCTGTCATCAGTTTCCCCTTCAATGTACAAGACAGCTGCTCTAACTCCAGCCATCATGTCTACATTCCAGTCCACAGAGAGGTAAAGAAGGGCACTCGACTGCCTCTGAAGATGCTTCCCGTAAGATGTACATACTCTGTTTATATCCCATTGCCTAAAATGTAGTCTCTTGGCCACGCTAGCACAAGGAGACTGGGAAAATGGTTATCTGGTTGGCCATGTGCTAAGCTGAAAATTAGTTCACTTATAGGAGGAGAGTGAATATTGGTGATCTCTAAGCCTCTGTCCTAAGTGGGAAGCCCCTCTTACACACAGGTGGCACAGCTCCAGCCAAGCTTCCTGTCGGTGACACTCCCCTCCCAGGCTTCCACCCATGATGAGGAATCCCAAAGATTACACCTGAACAATGTGCCAGGCGCCAGGCACCACTGGAAGAAATACTTACTTCCCCACGTTACAGATGTGGAAACTTGGCCCTGTCTCTGGAAGCATAACTGTGGTCCCCTAAAGGCCCTATCTATAGCACATGACCCTGCTGCCCTGGCCATTACTGATCGGCCAAAAAATTCTCCCCCAGGACTTTTTGAATAGCAAATAAGGAAACAGGCAGTTCCTCTCTGGTAGTGAAGCTGCAAGATGTGTGAAGTGGGGGCTGACAGCCATGTTTCCTACTTTGTGGAAGCAGGATTGAGAGAATGATGCTGGCATACAAAGAAAGAGATGCAGAGAGCGATTCAAGGCTGTGTTTGAATTCCTGAAGCCCAGCTGCCCTCGAACATCCCAAGGCTACATGGGATAACTTGACATCCTGCCAATAAATTTTCTTTCTTTCTTTCTTTCCTTTTTTTAAAAAAAGATTTATTTATTTTAGAGAGAGTGTGCAAGCGGGGGGAGGGGCAGAAGGAGAGAGAATCTCAAGCAGACTCCCTGATGAGTACGGAGTCTCATGCGGAGCTCAGTCTCACGACCCTGAGATCATGACCTGAGCCAAAACCAAGAGTTGGATGCTTCACCGACTGAGCCACCCAGGCACCCCAGTAAATTTTCTATTTCAACAATCTCTTTGGAATTCAGTTTCTGGTGATTTCAGTTAAAAGAGTCCTGACTACCAAAGGAAGAAGGGCATCTCAGAGAAGATAACCTTAATGCTGAGTCTTAAAGGGTAAGTAGAAATCGTTGACTAAACAATGTGTGGGAGAATTCTTCCAGCCCTGTGAGGCTGAAGGATGTTTACAGGATCACAGAGCCCCATTGGCTCCCCTTATAGTAGGACTGGCCATGTCTCAGGAAAGTGGGCAGCGAGGAGTGTTCTCTCCCCATTCACAGGCAGGGACACCCTATGGATGTGCAGATCTGGGGGGCGGGGGGGCGTTGTGCACACATGCCCAGTTGCCCATGCTGTAGGGCCTCTCTTCTCCACCCTCAAATCAAACAATGGTTGTTGATGCTGTAAATTCCAGTGCTGACGGAGTGCAGCTGTGGGAATTTCATTGTAGATGTGTGCGATCGACATTCATTCATTCTCCAAATATTTATTTATTTATTTATTTATTTATTTATTTTAAAGATTTTATTTATTTGACAGAGAGAGACACAGCGAGAGAGGGAACACAAGCAGGGGGAGTGGGAGAGAGAGAAGCAGGCTCCCCACCAAGCAGGGAGCCCAATGCGGGGCTCGATCCCAGGACCCCGGGATCACGACCTGAGCTGAAGGCAGACGCTCAACGGACTGAGCCTCCCAGGCGCCCCTCTCCAAATATTTACTGAGCACCTATTATAAATAGACAATGTGCTTGAAATATGCTGTTACAAGACAAAGAAGCCCCTTAACCCAAGAAATTTAGAGTCTAGGGTTAGAGGTAAATATTAATCAAATAATCCCACAAATAACTCATGGTTTATCATGCTATTTATCATAAAGAAAAGTTATGGCAAATTGTGAAAGGATATCACCTGGGGGGTTTGATATGTTCTCTGACAGTAGATAAGGTTTCTCCATGAAGAGACATTTGAGTTAAGTTCAAGGGATGAACAGGAGTTACTACCTAGGAAAGGGGTGGGGGAGAGATGATGAAGAGCTGTCCAAACAGACGAACAGCATATGCAGAGACCCGAAGGCAGGAGAAGGCACAGAGCATCTAGAATCCCAGCGTGCAGAACAGCACACAGCAAACAGGCCAGTGGCCGGGGATGAAAGGGAGAGCACTGAAGGAAAGGACTCTGGCCTTTATGCACAGGGGACTGACATGCTAAGACCTGCACTTTATGACCACCCCACCTGTTCTGTAGAGAAACTGCTCTGCAGAAGGCCAGACGGGAAGTGGAGACCAACAAGGGGGAGGGAGACGGATGAGAGTGAGCGAGCCCATGCTGTGGGGGGAGGCAGTAAGTGAAGAGCGTGGGCTCTGAATCAAACCACCTAGCTTTGTATCCTGGCTTTGCCACTTAGGACCTTGAGAAATTACCTGAGCTCTCTGCTTCCTCACCTCTAACATGGGGACAGTATCTGTCTGCCTCCTAGAATGTCTGAGGATTAAATGACTAATATACCTGAAGAACTCAGAACAGTACCCGCACACAGGGACTTATTATGTGTTTTGGCCCAACACCACACAGCTACCATACAAAAACGATCATATAAATACTGAACTGCTGATTCAAGTGGGAAGTGGGCCAGACTAGGCTGAGCCTCATCCACGTGTCCTCCCCTGTCCTAGGTCACACCCGCACAGGCCTAAGTTCCTGGGGCTTCAGTGACTCCCTCTCTGCCAAATAAGGTCGGCCTCAGAGTGGCCTATTGGATGCCTGTCTCCTGGGCACTGTGTGAAAAAAATGGGGTGATAGCAGTTGACCCGGTTATGAGCTCTAGCATACAGGGCCACTCTTGACTTTATTCAACACAAATTACAGCTAGAACCACAGAAGGCTTTTGCTTCTCATATTTCATCAAAAAAAGTTCAAACATTCTTTTGCTTGCGGACGTGTACATAAACGGCTTTTTAAAAAAAATAACAGTGGAGGGGGCCACAAAACAAATAGGAACAGCCTTGAAGGAAACACTGACCTCAGAAGGGTACAATGAACAGAAATGCCTTTGAGGAACGCCTTAGAAGTTTATGGTTGCCTTCATCACCTGCCTCCCTGTGGTTCCTCTCTCTGTACCCCCAAGCCATACTTGTGACCTGGTTTCAAGCAGAGATTCAGTCATCACTAGGTTCTAACCTTCTAAAGATTTACTTAAGGACAAGGAAGTCCACGCATCAATACAAGCCCCACCCCAGGAATGGGCCTCTGAGATCTCATGGCCTGTGGCTGGGCAGGGTCACTGGGAGATGAGGTCAGGGTCTGTAAACCAATCACCCAGCCACCTGTTCCAGAATTCGGTTACAACGAGGGATACTTGGACTATCCTGTGTGCCAAACATCTGTTCTGAGCCACTCCCAACATTCCTGACTAGCTGTAACTTCCTGGTGATTCTGGGTTACATCGACAGGCTACGGAATCACAAGGGCAAAAAGGCCTCATGAATCTGAAGACAGGGGTGGCCTATAAACCCAGAATTACTCCAACATTAATGAGAGGTCTCGCCAGCCCGAGGAAAGCACCCCAAGGTCGAAAGAGCTGGGAAGATGGGCAGGGGAGGCCCCCTCCAGACAGGGTGGGCTGCTGGACGGCACAGCTGCATGGAGACGGAAAGAGAAAACAGACAGGAGCTCCACTGCGGACTGCAGACAACACTTGTTCACTGAGAACAGGGGGAGTGCAGGAAAACTGGCAAGTGGCCAGTTGTCCCCAGCAGCCCTGGAGAAATCAGGTCACTTCAGTCCCAGAGAGGGCAGAGCTGGGGGCGCTGTTCTTCAGGGCAGCCCCGCCTATCGCTGCCTCACCTCACTCGGCCAGGGCCAAGTTCGTGGACTGTAGCCGCTCTGTCTCCTGGCAGATGTTCTGCTCCACCGTGTCACACTCAGCTAGGAATGCCTAAGACAGGAATGCAGGGCAGTGAGGGACCATCTGGGGCCAGCCACTCCCTGCCCATGCAAGGCTCTTTGCTTAGCCATTATGGGGAACCCGTGGGTGACCAACTCAAAACGGGCTGTGGAGGGATGGAGCCAACCTGGGCTCCCAGGTAAGGGGAGAGAGACAGAGGGCAGCGTAGGACCAGGCTTTCTGACAAGCCCCCAGAAGGGTGGTGAGAACAGGAAGCCTTGCCACTGTACTGCACAAGTTCAGGGAACAGTGTTCACATGAACAGTGCCTCCTGGAATTGTGTAACATGGCCATCATAACTGTTCTCTAGCCACCTTCCTCCTCAATGAGCTTACATTCAAATGTAATTACAGGGATATGAAAGGAGCTCTTCTCTTATGGTCTGGGCTCAGGAAATAACAACCAAAAGAAAGTCCACATCACACATCACACCTCTACCCTATCCTACTCTGCACACATAAACACACACACCAACACATTAAACTTTGTAATGCTTCACCACACAACTCACCTGAACCCTTTTCACCAAACCCTTCCTTTTCAGTCTACTGTCCTTGAAATTTTCTGGCAGAATCTGTGGAAGAATAAGTTGACACATAAATAATCTCAATAAAAGTGACATAACAACATGACAAAATACCCATAGTACACCAAAGTGAATGAGACGTGCATGTTCAGGAATGTATCCTTGATCTGTATCCTACATGGCCCTTCCCATGGCTCTCACCCCTATTAAAGCTCCTTTGTTCTCATGGGAGAACATGTCTGCGCCATGGAAACTGATCTGTAACATGGACTTTGTCCTTTCTCTATTTCCTATGTACAGATACTATGCCCTGGCCATGCCATGAGCTCACTGTGCTTCTTTACAACTACCCTCACTCCCCCCGAATCCCAGGCAGAGTGGGTGGCTCAGTTGTTAAGCGTCTGCCTTCAGCTCAGATCATGATCCCAGGGTCCTGGGATCGAGCACCATGTCAGGCTCCCTGCTCAGCGGAAAGCCTGCTTCTCCCTCTCCCACTCCCCCGCTTGTGTTCCCTCTCTCACTGTCTCTCTCTCTGTCAAATGAATAAATAAAATCTTAAAAAAAAAAAATGAGGCATCAGGGCCTGGGTGGTTCAGTCATTAAGCATCTGCCTTTGGCTCAGGTTGGGGATCCCAGAGTCCTGGGATGGAGTCTTGCATGGGGCTCCCTGCTCAGCAAGGAGTCTGCTTCTCCCTCTGTCCCCCACCCCCGCTCATGTTCCCTCTCTCTCAAAAATAAATAAATAAAATCTTTAAAAAAAAAAAAAATGAGGCAGCCGGCTAGAAATATCATTACCGCCATTCTGTAAAAGGGAACGTGGGAGTCAATGATTCTCAACAGTCTCACAAGAGCTGGGTCTGACTGACTTCTGTACAGGTAATGAGCCCAGTAATAATCAGATAATCAGTCACATGAGTATCATGAAGCCCTGTGTTTCTCTAACCATAAAATCATGGTCCATTTGGGTCCCACCTTTGTGAGGATTACATGCTTTTAGCATACATAAATAAAAATGACAAAAGCCCTATGTTGGTGCGATGTGAGTGCCTAAAAATCCAGAACTATCTTGGTCTTTCTGTGTATCCAGAAAGACCTGTCTGGCACATAGCAGGCCCTCAGTATGCTCAGACAATAAGAGTGCATTACTGAGTGAACATGACTGAAACATAGTCAAAGGAAACTAGTTCTTCTCAGCTCAATATTTACTTACCAGTGTGTCAATCTCTTCCAAGATCTTCATAAATTGCTCAGTTGTGGCTTTTACTCTCCTATCAAGTTTGCAGAGAGCTTCAGCTTGCAAATTCTTGGCCAGAAAACCCTGTGCAGGAATAATGCATTATTGCAAGAGTTCCTTGAGGCTGACAGAAAACTCCAGGCTGAGGCACTAATGAAGTAGCCACACCCTAAGCCCACATTCCCCCAACAGGTTGGGCCAGACCTCAGACCCACAGCTTCATCTCTTGGAGAAAAGAGAGCCCCCCCAGGCACTGTAATAGGCTGTAGGCCACTCTAGCTCACATGGCCCACGGGGGCTGCTAACGCCTCCTGGGGCCTGGCTCTGGCAAAGCCTCCAGTCACCAGAGTATAGCCACACAAGAACGCAGGGTGTAGAGTCCAATAGGCCCAAGCATGAATTCTGACTGCCATTTACTGGCTTGTGATCTTAAGCAAGTTACTTAACTTATCTGAACCTTAATGTCCTCATTTTTAAAATGGAGATTATGATACCCACACCCCAGAGGGTTACTATGAGAATAAAGAGGAACATAAGTAGACTCTTAATATAATTCCTGACACAGACATGTGCTAACAAATGGCAGCATTTACATTGTTTTTATTAAATTGTCTTGTTGTTTATTCACATCGCTTGGCCTAGAGACCAGTTAGCTGGTGACAATGGGTGGACAGCTGGGATCTCTGAGGATGTTTATCGAAGATGTAGATTTGACCACATGTAGTAAAAGCTTTAAACATTAGCCAGCAACTCCAAGTCAAAGAATTTATTCTACCCCAAAAAAATGATCAGAAATGGTCAAAAAAGATGGGGCGCCTGGGTGGCTCAGTTGGTTAAGCGACTGCCTTCGGCTCAGGTCATGATCCTGGAGTCCTGGGATCGAGTCCCGCATCGGGCTCCCTGCTCGGCAGGGAGTCTGCTTCTCCCTCTGACCCTCCTCCCTCTCATGTGCTCTCTCTCATTCTCTCTCTCTCAAATAAATAAATAAAATCTTTAAAAAAAAAAAAAGAAATGGTCAAAAAAGATTTATGTCCAAGGATGTCCAGAGAAGTATTAATGCATAACAGTAAAATAACATTAGATAATGAACAACAGAAAATTGGTTAGATAAACCATGATACATTCATATATGTTACAACACCATGTAAGTTTTGAAAATTATGATCTTTTTTTAAAGATTTTATTTATTTGGGGCGCCTGGGTGGCTCAGTCATTAGGCGTCTGCTTTCCACTCAGGTCGTGATCCCAGGGTCCTGGGATGGAGCCCAGCATCGGGCTCCCTGTTCCATAGGAGGCCTGCTTCTCCCTCTCCCACTCCCCCTGTTTCTGTTCCCTCTCTCGCTGTGTCTCTCTCTGTCAAATAAATAAATAAAATCTTAAAAAAAAAAGATTTTTATTTGAGAGAGAGAGTGAGCGTGAGCAGGGGAAGGGGCAGAGGTAGAAGCAGACTCCCCACTGAACAGGGAGCCCGATGCAGACGTTTAACCGACTGAGCCACACAGGTGCCCCAAGTATGATCATTTTTAATGACATAGGAAAATGTTCAGTTTTATTATCCTATAAAAGAACAATTTACAAAGTGTACACAACACTGTATCACCTTTTTTAAGATGCAAAAACATATTCCAGTCTTCAGTATTAGTTATCTTTTGAATCAGGGCCTTATAGGTATTAGTGCCCATATGTTTGCCTAAAAGTTATACAATTGGCATGTATTACTTTTGTAATTAAAACAGAAACCTACATCTATTAACATTATAAACTGAGGGGGAAAAAATATGTAGTTTGAGGCTAGTTCACAATCCTCAGCATTTTTTTGTTTTTGTTTTTTTAAAGATTTCATCTATCCATTTGCAGAGAGAGAGAGAGCACAAGCAGGAGAAAGGGCAGGCAGGGAAAGAGAGAAGAAGTCTCCCCACTGAGCAAGGAGCCGACATGGGGCTCGATCCCAGGACCCCAGGATCATGACCTGAGCTGAAGGCAGCCACTCAATGGACTGAGCCACGCAGGTGCCCTCTTACTTAGTTTTAGTACTCCTTCTCTAATACAAGGAATTGACTAGGATGACCCCCTGCTAAGATCAAGCTCAACTTGGACCTTTTATGCATCAACAAAATGTTCTTTGTCTTGCTAAACACATTATAACAGCTGGGCCTGAGAGAAGCTACCTGTTCTATTTCAGACAATACATGACCCTGGCATGGCAGGTGCTCTCCTAGGAGCACAAACAGATGCTGGCTGGGGTTTGAAAATGGCAACGATGGGCGCCTGGGTGGCTCAGTTGGTTAAGCGACTGCCTTCGGCTCAGGTCATGATCCTGGAGTCCCGGGATCGAGTCCCGCATCCGGCTCTCTGCTCGGCAGGGAGTCTGCTTCTCCCTCTGACCCTCCCCCTCTCATGCTCTCTCTCTCTCATTCTCTCTCTCAAATAAATAAATAAAATCTTTAAAAAAAAAAAGAAAATGGCAATGACAATAACACTTATAAAGCACTTAATATGCATCAGACTCAAACTACATCATTTGTTTTTAGTTTGTTTTTTTTAGGTAAGCTCTATGCCCAATGTGGGGCTTGAACTCACGACTCCGAGATCAAGAGTCACGTGCTCTACCGACTGAGCCACCCAGGTGCCCCTCAAACTGCATCATTTAATCCTCACACCAACCCTAAGAGGAAGTACCATCATTTTTCCCTTTTTACAGATGTGGAACTTGAGACAAGGCAAACTTGCCCACAGTAATAGAAAGGGTAAAGCCAAGACGTGACCAGGGAATCGGACTAGAGAGCCTGCCCTCACAACCACACATTTGTATCTCCCCAAAGAGAGTGACCTGTTGGATTCCAGTAAGCTCTTTATTCAACTCTTCCAGATGGTCAGCTATCTTCTCCACAGATCTCTCCAAATCTTTCAATTTCTTTAGTTCAACCTCTTCCTCTGGACTGTTCTAAAATGTTTAAGAATAAAATGAAGTCAATAATCACCAAGAAGAGTAGCTTCTGACTGGAAAGAAAAAAAAAATCTGACCACAACTGGGCTAAACCACTCACCTAGAAAAAACAGCCTTAACTCTGCTGCTTCTTGGAAAGCAAGCTGGAGGGTTACACATGAAGGTTTTCTACCTACAACTCTAGACTAAAGAGAAGATACTAAGAAAACATTCTGCAAGGACCCAGACAGCTTGGGAGCCAATCTAAGTGCCAGAGTCAACCTGAGCCTGGGGCTGACTCCAGACTGAAGCCTCCAGGAGGAACAGATGACAGTGAACACCTACGAGGAGTCCAGAATGGTGAGAGAGGTGGAATTCTACCATTCTTTTAAATGAATTCCTAAGTGTCACCCACAACTGAGCTCTCCCATTTATTAAGATGATAACAATGATGAATACTTTTGTTGAGCATTCTCTCCACTACACTAAAACTATTTTATCTGGACTATTGTTTTAAGCCTTACTACAACCCAGTGAGGAAGGTAGTGTTCTAGATGATGAAACTGAGGTTTAATGTAAAGTAACCTAAGGTCACACAGCCTAAACGAGGTGGAACGGAGACTTGGCTTCACACATCCCAGGTGTGAAAAAATTAGCTTTAATGCCTACAAAATCTTCTATTGTACTGATGTATAGTTAATTAGACCCCTGTTCCTAAATGTTTGTCCCTTTCTAGTTTCTCACTATTATGATTAAGGTTGCATTGAAGATTATTTTATAACACTTACTGTGAAAATTTTTCATCCACAGCTCAAATTAGGGGTTCTATAATTTCTTCAAACTCAACCCTTAGGTTCTGCCCATTGCCCAGAACTATTCTCCCTGAACCTTAAGAAAGAAATTTAGAATATTTCCCCTTCTATCGTCTAAACAATAGGTAGTCAGGGCCAGCAGTTTCCTGCTTTTATACTACCCAAAATTGTTCACATTCTTCTTTGTGGCCAAATCCTGAGTGTCAGACTCCTGGCTGTTCTGCGGCTGGACTAGATCTTCTTTGCCTCCACATTGCTAATCTTTGCCCTCTCTCTACTCTGAATAAGCCACCTCACTCAAAATAAGGAAACTTCCTATAACCAACAATTTCACTGTGTCACAATGCAGGGCTGGCCATAACCCTCTCTCATCACCCCAGGGGCTACTGTCCTCACCAACTGGCTCTTTTCCTCCCTCGGTTCTTTTTTTTTTTAAGATTTTATTTATTTATTTGACAAAGAGAGAGTGAGAGAGGAAACACAAGCAGGGGGAGTGGAAGAGGGAGAAGCAGACTTCCTGCCGAGCAGGGAGCCCGACGTGGGGCTCGATCCCAGGACCCTGGGATCATGACCCAAGCCGAAAGCAGATACTTAACCAACTGAGCCTCCGAGGCCCCCTTCCTCCCTTGGTTCTTTAGGCTGAACCTTTCTTTTGAGCCAAAGAAGGCTTTCCCTTGTGGAAGATTTTAGTGGAAAGGGTGTTTAAAGGGAGAGAGACTCATGAAATTTGCAGAGGACTTATTTTAAAAATTTACAGACTTATTTTAACAAAAGTTTCTCTTGCAAATCCCCTCCAAATGAGTAAGGTCTGACTCAGGTACCATTTTAACCAGATTGAGATCCACCACCAAGACAAGAGCTACATTATTGAAGTAGCATAACTGTTCATAATTCCCAGAGCAAAAGTCATAACCCATAGGAGCCGGAGGGCATGAGAATAACAAACCTGGCAAGCCCATCAAATAAATGGAACTACATCTGTCTGGAGAGAGCTATTTCACTAATGTAGAATCTGGGTTCCCAATTTGGCCTTCTAAATGGAAATATGTATAAAAGACCTTAGTCATTTGATTCTGGGGTATTCTGGTAGAAAAAGCAATTTACCTTTTTCCCAATTAACATGACTCGGCAACCATTTTGTATTCCGAGTGCTGACAATGGCTTCTCCATTTCCTTCAGAGATTTTCCTGAAAAGAGAAGTTATGCCAAGTGGTAACAACTGTACAACATTGAAAACAGATTTCAGCAAGGTTACAGGAAATAGACAAGTGTGTTCACTAATGAGAAGAGGATAAATTGGCATAACCTTTTCCAAAGGTGTCTTGATCCAGTAATTTCATCTTGGATTTTATCCCAAACAAACAAATGGACATATGCCTGCACAGTAAGTGTTATAAAATAATCTTCAATGCAACCTTAATCATGATAGTGAGAAACTAGAAAGGGACAAACATTTAGGAACAGGGGTCTAATTAACTATACATCAGTACAATAGAAGATTTTGTAGGCATTAAAGCTAATTTTTTCAGGAAATTTCAATGCCCCAATAAATGCTGATGGCTCAGTTTTATAAGAAAAATGTTATAAAAACTGTATAGTCAATATAATCTCAGTTTCGTCAACTAAACACACACACAGACACACAAATAAAAACCCACACTTCTGGGGCGCCTGGGTGGCTCAGTCGGTTAAGCGGCTGCCTTCGGCTCAGGTCATGATCCCAGGGTCCTGGGATCGAGCCCCACGTCGGGCTCCTTCCTCAGCGGGGAGCCTGCTTCTCCCTCTCCCTCTGCTTGGCAGTCCACCTGCTTGTGCTCTCTCTCTCTCTATCTCTATCAAATAAATAAATAAAATCTTTAAAAAAAAAAAAAACCCACACTTCAGGATGCCTGTACAAATGGATAGAAATATGCTGAAATGTAATGAGGGATTTTATCCAGGAGAACATTTTCTTCTTTGTGCTTTCCTCTATTTTGAAATATGGACTTCTACTGCCTTTTATAATTCCATAATAAAATAGCTGTTGTTTCTTTTTTAAAGATTTTATTTACTTATTTGACAGAGAGAGACACAGCAAGAGAGGGAACACAAGCAGGGGGAGTGGGAGAGGGAGAAGCAGGCTTCCCTTGGAGCAGGGAGCCCGATGCGGGACTCGATCCCAGGACCCTGGGATCAGGACCTAAGCTGAAGGCAGACGCTTAATGACTGAGCCACCCAGGCGCCCCCATAATAAAAGTTTTAAAAAGAAAACACAAGGAGTTGCTCTATGACATATAAATAAAAAATGCTTCCCATCACTAAATTCTTTTTTTTTTTTTTTTAAGATTTTATTTATTTGAGAGATAGAGAGCATGAGCAGAAAGAGGAGCAGAGGGAGAGGGAGAAGCAGGCTCCCCACTGAGCAGGGAGCCCAGACACAGGGCTCAATCCCAGGACCCTCGGGCCATGATGTGAGCCGAAGGCAGACGCTTAACTGATTGAGCCACCCAGGCGCCCCTCCTTCACGAAATCCTTTGACTGGCACCAAATGGGATAAATTTGGCCCCATCAGATACCATGATAATGAGTTCCCATGGGAATGGGAAGAAAGAGTGGGTCCTAGCAGAAATCAGCATCATCCACTGGGCTTGCCACAACCAGGCCCCTGGTAAGTTTGCTCAACATCTCTGTCTCAGCACTATGCTGAGCATTAGACACAGCAGTATCTTCCCTCAAAGGGTTAGTTATTCTAACAGAGAAATCAGATGTTCAGCAACTATGAAAACAATTATTTAATAGTAATTTCAATACAAGTTATGCAGAAGTGGTAGGGAGTTTGATCTGTACATACGATGGGAAGAGGATCTAAACTAACTTCGCCACAGAAGACTACCCATGTGCTTTCACCACAAATGGTAA
Source organism: Mirounga leonina (assembly GCF_011800145.1). Taxonomy (NCBI): domain Eukaryota; kingdom Metazoa; phylum Chordata; class Mammalia; order Carnivora; family Phocidae; genus Mirounga; species Mirounga leonina. The sequence continues at coordinate 37,147,706 of NW_023270433.1, read as the reverse complement.
GACTGCTGCCATCCTCATGGGACTTGAACTCTAATACCTGTCCAAGTGTTTGAAAGTGTCCTGTAGGGGTGCCTGGGTGGCTCAGTTGTTAAGCATCTGCCTTTGGCTCAGGTCATGATCTCAGGGTCCTGGGATCAAGCCCCACATCGGGCTCCCTGCTCCGCAGGAAGCCTGCTTCTCCCTCTCCCACTCCCCCTGTTTGTGTTCCCTCTCTTGCTGTGCCTCCCTCTGTCAAATAAATAAATAAAATCTTTAAAAAAAAAAGTGTCCTGTACGTAGTAGGTCCTCAATAAAATGTGCTAAAGGAATGGATGAATAAATAAGCAAATAAGAATTATCCCAGTTTAAAAACTAAGAGTTATCATTAGGTAAGGTTAAGTAGTTTTAAACAGGCCCTTTAGCCATAAGGACTCAAAGCTGGAAGAGAAATGCCTACCCTTAAATATAAGTTTCTGAAAAGGCAGTGGGACTCCTGTGGCCTCTTCAACAACCTGGGCCAGGTCTTGGACAACTGGCTCACTACAGCCTTGCTGTGGGGTAATATGAAGATCGTGCTTCTCATTGCCTGGGGAGAGAGAAGAGTGTTCAGTGAAGAAAATTCTTTTACATAAACTAATACAGACTGACACTTTATTATATTTATTTACCCAGCCTTCAAGGCCCAGTTCATCTGTCACCTCCTCCAAACAGCCTGTCCCCCCCATCTTCCCAGCTTCGTCTGGTGACCCGTCTGGAGGATTTTTGTTTCCTCTCTAATAATAACTAACAATTTAGTGATATCAGCTAGCGTTTTAAGCACTTAACATGCGTAAAGGTCTGCTGAGGCTCAGAACAACCCCATGAAATAGGTACCACCTATATTAATCCCCGTTTCACAGATAAACAAACTACGTTCAGTCCAGTTACGACCTGCCTATGGAGACTCAACTGAGGAGTCACAACTTGACTTCAGATCTGATTCCTAAGGCCATGCTTTTCATCAGAAGCCATCTGCTTCCTGTGGCCTAACTGCCCTGTACTCTGTAATGTTCTTGTCTCCTTTGCTGTCATGAGTAAGGGATTATTTTTTCCTCTAAGTCTGTCCCACTGGGCACGCCTGGGCACATACATGGTTGGTGCTCAGTAAATAGACAACGGGTGAGTAAACTCACACAGCAAAAAACTTTTTGAACCAGAAATGTCAATTCTTTAACAGGTATGTGGACAGTAAGGAGATAGCCCATGCCCAGTGCTTATGCCAAGCCTTGAGCCTGCACAAGAGCCACATGGAGTTAGTGGGACAGGTGCCACCAACTCTACTTCACAGGGATGAAACCAGAAGCCTAGAAAGGAGACATCCCAAGGTTACTCAAAACTGAAGGATCTAGAATACTGGTCTTGAGATTCTGAGGCCCTGGGGTCTCCCCTAGTCCTGAAGAGACTTTATAGGCTCAGCTCTTGAGAGGACTGACTGTTTAGATTGATGTCAACTCCAACAGTAGACAGACCCAAAGGGTGCCCAGAGCGTATGCTTGGAGCCACGGCCCACTCAAACAACGGACATGAGTTTAGGCTCGGCACACACATAGGTGTCCAGACACACAGCAGTCATACGCCACACGGCCAAATACAACCCTGATACAAAGACCCCCAATAACCGCGCAGGCACACACTAACACACACAACCAGGACGACGACATGAAGCACGGACATCGAGGATAAAACAAATGGCCTGAGTCAAAATACACTGGCCACTGGAAAGGCGTCCTGATACAAGACCCGAACAAAAGCCGGTCCCAAACACAAACAAGACCCCACACTTCCGGACGGCCAGGACCAACACTGTAACTCCTGCTTTTGGAGGACTCGTGCCCAAACCCACAGACCCCCGCTGGACTTTGGTAGCCCCGCACCGCGCCCACCCGGCACGGAGCCCACCCGGTCGTCCGAGCTCACTGTGGGTGACGGTCACGATGAGCCCGGCTGCCGCCATTTCCTCGCTCTGGACCACCTCTTCGCTCCGGGCCACCTCCTCGCTCAGGGCCACCTCTTCGCTCTGGGCCACCTCTTCACTTCGGGCCACCTCTTCGCTCCGAGCCACCTCTTCGTTCCGGGCCACCTCTTCGCTCCGGGCCGAGCGAGGCTGCACTTTCTTCACCCGCGGCCTGCGAGCGCCGCCGGCGGCGCCCCTGGTGGATCTGGCATGCCCGCTGGCCGCACTCCTGACTGATGATCGCTGAGAGGGAGGCGGACCGCGCTCGGCCTGGGGCACCGACTGGCGCGGCTCCCGGCCAGGCCGAGGGCCGCGCCGCCGGGGACCCAGCCGCCCCCGGTCGCCTCGCGGTCTCCCCGCGCCACCGCGCTCCGCCAGACCCGCGCTTGTCGACCACCCAGCGGTGGGCGCTGAGCTCAGCGCTTTGCAACCAGGGCCGGCTACTTCCCCGCCCTTCCCCGCCCCGCCCGGCCTACCGGCCCCGCCCCTCAGAGCCGGCCTGGCTCTGGCCCCGCTGTGTTCCGCCGAAGCAGCCCCGGCCCCACCCACTCAACCGAGGGCCCCGCCCACTCACTGGAACCCCGCCCCACGCCCTTCACCGAGGCCACGCCCCTGCTGACTGTCCGCCACCTCCATCCTCCCGGAGCTCTCCTTCCCCGGAAGGTCGCGCTGAAAATCCGGAAAAAGGATCGGGTAACTCCAATAGGCACATTGCGCTTGCGCGGGAGGGGGCCGGAAGTCAAGGAGGAGGCGGAGGTGCCTCTGCTTCCGTTTCTAGTCTTGCTCCGTGTTTGGGTTTTCTTCGTGGCCGCCCAAGATGAACCGATTCTTCGGGAAAGCGAAACCCAAGGCTCCGCCGCCCAGCCTGACTGACTGCATTGGCACGGTGGGCACTTGACCACGCATAACTAGACTCAGGGACTCTGACACTCCCGACCCCGCCCACCCTCGGCTCCAGGCTCCTACTCCTCCATTCCTCCTCCATTCTCGGTTCCGGACACCTCGGCCCTCTCCACCTCACCTTCGTTCCTGTTACCCAGGTCATTCCTGACGCCACACACCAGGCACCCCCTAACCCTGCTTGCACGCAACCCCTTCTGAGGCTTGCTGCCGTGTTTACTCGCTCTTTCCGTCTCCTGCCCCAACCAGCCATAGGCCCACATCCTTCCCATTCGTCCAGCCCGACCCTTTTCCCCTCTTTTATTTTTCATCCCTCTCCCACATCAGGATCCTCAACTTGATATCCTAGGTCAACATATACGTACCCCAATCCTGGATCTCAGTAACAGGAAATTCAGAACTCGCCCCTCACATTAAGCCACCACCCTCTATCTAAACGAATAGCATTAGATTTACAGCCCTAGCCCATTTCACACACCTGGTTGAGCCCCCAGCCTGACTAGTCTCTGATTGTAGGAGAATGTCGATTCAGCCCGGTGATTTCCAAATTCTTTCTGCTCAAGCACACTTGAAAGGGGCCCTAGAATAGGAGAATCTGAGGGGTGGAGTATAGTTTATAAAAGCCTCCCAGTGTTTCTGACTAGTAATCTCCCCCTGGTTGGGAACCACTTTCCCACCCTTCTTTCCTCTCCTGCCCCTTCTCATGTAAGTGTATTGTCCTAACTATGTCTGTTTTCTCAAGGTGGACAGCAGGGCAGAATCCATTGACAAGAAGATTTCTCGACTGGATGCTGAGCTCGTGAAGTATAAGGATCAGATCAAGAAGATGAGAGAGGGTCCTGCCAAGGTAAGGTAGGCGGCAGCTGCAGAATGTGCTGCGACAGCTTAATTTGAGCACCTATGGAAGTAGGGCCCAGTAGTAGTCTGGTAAGGAGAAAACATGTGAGGGTGTATCCTTCAGGGAGGAGGGTTTGCAGCTTGATATGAGAGGAAGGCTGGGGTTTAGTCTGGTGGAGAGAAGATGCTGATGACTGGCCCAGAAGCATGTACAGGGGAATTAATACATTCTGCTGAGAAGGTGGCAGTCTCAGAACAGCATGGAGACCAGCATTCTATTAATAACACCATCACTATCTACTAGCTGTGACTGTCATAAAGTCACTTAATACCTTATTTTCCTCTTCTATTAGGTAGAAACAGAGATTACCATATTTAAGTGCATGAACTGTGGATATAGAACTACCTTCTTTTTTCCCCATCTCTGTAACTTATTAACTATTTGAACTAAGTTACTTAGCGTCACTGAACCTCAGTTTCCCTATCTGTAAAATGGGAATGACACCTACTTTATAGTATGAGGATTAAATGAGGTAATTCATGTGACCTACCTAGCACTGTGTCTGGTACATAGAAACATTCATAAATAATAAATGTTAGATATTATCATCATCTGTGAGTAATATCTGCTTTTCCTTCTTCACTGGAGGAGACAAATACAATGATTTATGGAACAGTATAGAAAGGGAAGTGACAAGAGGCTTTTCTCAGCCATCTTAGTTGGATGGCATGGAATGAAGAATGACCAGAGGCAGGAAAGCTCATCTAGACTTGAGATGCAAGCCTAAACCATGGTGGCAGTCAGGAAAATGACAGGAAAATCAGTTTGCAAGTGAGTTCTGAAAATCAGTAACAAGATGACTGCATGAAGAGACAGAGAGGAAATGTAAGGTTGATATAAAGGTTCTTAACCAAGTGAGAGATTGGAGGGACCATTGTGAATAATATTGGTGAGAGCAGGTTGAGGATTTTGGGCCTGTTGAGTTTGAGTGGATAGCAAGAAGTCCAAGTTGGGAATCTCCCTAAGGCAACTGGATGTACAAATAGGCACTATTATGGGTGGCCATAGAGAGACAATGCACTAAAGAGAATGCAGTTCAGTACCCTGAGATGTGGGATTCAAAGACAGAGACAAGATGAGGCTTAAAGACTATGCTTGGGAGGTGAAGAAGAGTCCAGGAGCCACTCTGTCTATGACTTTGAAGAAGAAAGTAGATATGTAAGTCCGAGATATGGGAGATTTCTTTTATTATATGTGTGCTTTCTACTTCTTTTAAATAAAATCTGTTTTTCTCCCCAGAATATGGTCAAACAGAAAGCCTTGAGGGTTTTAAAGCAAAAGCGGATGTAAGTTATAAGTGTAACCTCCTTTCCTCCAGCAGGTTTAACTGAAAGGGAAATGGTCTTATATTCTTCAGTTTTTCATAGTATTTTATAAGCATTCTTGATTTCGTTGCAAATTTCATTTACATATCCGGTGAGCTGGGTTTTTCTCCCCCTGCATGTTGAGCACTATCTGTTACAGCACTGTCCATCTGAACAGAACTTTTTGCTATGATAAAGATGTTCTGTATCTGTGCTGTTCAGTACAGTAGCTCTTAGCCACGTGTGGCTCTTGAGCACTTGAAAAGTGTTTAATTTTTAACAAGTAGCCATATGTGGCTAGTGGCTTCTGTATTGGACTGCCCAGATCTATAGGTTCTCCCATTATTTATTAGAGTATGCCTTTTTGTTTGTAAAATTGAGAATCCTGAATACCTGTTCCCACCCAACCAGAATAGATTTAAGGGTCCTTAATTTATTTTAGGTGACTATGTCTCAGTGTTTGAGCAGAAGCCAGATAGCATCGTTGGTGCTTACCCCTGTGGGCTGTCCAGCTGATGAGACCTTCTGCAGGGTTGTAGGGGTCAGATATAAGCAGCTTATAAGGAACCAGAAATGTTGTTGATATCTCTATTTTTATTTTTAAAATGTCTTTTTATCAACACAAACAATGAATCATGGAAGAGTACATCAAAAACTAATGATGTAGGGCGCCTGGGTGGCTCAGATGGTTAAGCGTCTGCCTTCGGCTCAGGTCATGATCTCAGGGTCCTGGGATCGAGTCCCGCATCGGGCTTCCTGCTCCTTGGGAGCCTGCTTCTCCCTCTGCCTCTCTCTCTCTGTCTCTGTCTCTCATGAATAAATAAATAAAATCTTAAAAAAAAAAAAAACTAATGATGTAATCTATGGTGATCAACAACAATAAAAATTTAAAAAATAAAATAAAATGTCTTTTTATCAGATACCACCTTCCTCCTTTTAAATTAGACAAAATTGGGGGGAAAAAATGATAGTTGTGAGAGCATGGTAAAACTGTTCCTTCTTAGTAGGTAGCACTGCAGTTTTTAAGTAACTTTTTTTAACAAAAGGAATGTATATTCATCATAGACGCTAGGAAAATACATAAACATGAACAGAAGAAAAGAACATTTACCTAGATTCCTACTACCAGAAATAACCATTTTTAGAATGCTGATTTCTTAGTTTCTTTTCTCTGCTTGTGCATGCATGGAATCTGTGCATATAGCTTTTTAGAAGAAAAATTGTGTAAATATAGGTTGTCCCTTTCCACTTCACATTATATCATGAGCATTTCTCTCCTTTTATACATTTTTTTTCCCTTTTATACATTCTTTGGAAACTTTAATGGGGTGGTGATAATTCTACCACCATTTGCCTACACCATGAATTGACCAATTTTCTTCTGGTTGGATAGTTAGACGGTTTCCAAATATTGTATAAAGACCATAGGGACATAAGTCTTTGAGGTAGTATTATACTTTGATATAAAACTTTATTTTAAAAAAAGTATTTTGGAGGGCACCTGGGTGGCTCAGTCCTTGGGCATCTGCCTTCGGCTCAGGTCGTGATCCCAGAGTCCTGGGATCAAGCCCCGCACTGGGCTCCCTGCTCAGCGGGGAGCCTGCTTCTCCCTCTTCCACTCCCCCTGCTTGTGTTCCCTCTCTCGCTGTCTCTCTCTCTGTCAAATAAATAAATAAAATCTTAAAAAAAATTTTTTGAGCACCAGGTATTACATCAGGCCCGGTGAATTACTTAATTATGGATATAAGATTAATAAAAAATAATACCTATCCTCAAGAAGTTCGGTCTACTGAAAACCAGTTTAGTTATATGTATGAAGAGCCTTAAAAATCGTCCTACCCTTTGCCCCAAGAATTCTACTTTCGGGGATTTATCATAGGAAATCATTTGAAACATCATAAAGACATTAAGAGTATGTAGTAACATAGAAAACAGCAAAGGCTATAATATGAAGTGGAAAATAGTCTCGTAACTAAGATACAAAGACAAAAGACTGGAGGGGTACATCAGATGATATTTGTATTAGAGGGATTACATTGCTTTTGCCAGTTTTTCTGTGTATTTAATTTTTTAAAGAAAATTCCTATTTAATGTTGGAGATACTTTCTCCCTGAGGATTTCTGTCTGGCTCACATTTACCCTTCTTAATTGATTCTAAAAAGGTATGAGCAGCAGCGGGACAATCTTGCCCAACAGTCATTTAACATGGAACAAGCCAATTACACCATCCAGTCATTGAAGGACACCAAGACCACGGTATTTCCATAGCACCTTTTCCCATGATTTGATTTTATTTTTTTACTCTCTTGTTCTTCTCCCATAGTATTTAAAAGACAATTTCACCAACATGGCTTCTTAAGACATTGTGTTCTCTCTTATCTTTTTTTAGGTTGATGCTATGAAACTGGGAGTAAAGGAAATGAAGAAAGCATACAAGCAAGTGAAAATCGACCAGATTGAGGTGAGATGTGTACTGGTTTCTGCAAGAATGTACACTAGTGGGGCGCCTGGGTGGCTCAGTTGGTTAAGCGACTGCCTTCGGCTCAGGTCATGATCCTGGAGTCCCTGGATCGAGTCCCGCATCGGGCTCCCTGCTCGGCGGGAAGCCTGCTTCTCCCTCTGACCCTCTCCCATCTCGTGCTCTCTCTCTCTGTCTCATTCTCTCTCTCAAGTAAATAAATAAAATCTTTAAAAAAAAAAAAAAAGAATGTACACTAGTTTTGGAAAGAATCCAAATGAATGTGTATGTGATGGAAAGAACACAGAAGACTGATTCAATCTTGAGCTTGCCATTTACTAATAGAGTAGCTTTGGGAAAGGATACCAAATGACTCTGATTCCTTGTTAACACAAGGATCCTAATGCCGTATATGGTTATGGTGAGGATGAAATAAATGAGCTGGTGTGTCTGTGCACACAATACCTGGCACATAACAGACACGCAGTAAATAAGCCGCCAGTTTCCCGTTACTTCTAACTCACTAAATGATTTTGAGTCTGTTTCCTGAATTGTAAAGTAGTGATGTTGTGACCCATCTCCCAGGATTGTCACGAGTGTTAAATGAGGATGTATATGTCAGGTGTTTGACACAGTTCCTGGAGTAGAGCTGGTTCCCTTTTCTAGTAATTCTCTTTATATATTTAATAATAATGTCATTAGATTCTTAAAATTAACATGTCTTTTGAGATCGTGCTTTAGCTGGGAGGTGAACCCTAAGCACTTGGCTCCTCTCACCTCTGTCAGGTGAACAGCCCAGATGGCAAGCAGAGATAGCAGAGGGAGTGAGCGGTGACTGGTCAGAGGAAAGAGGCCTTTCTGCCAGTATGGTGGTATTCCTGACTTTATCACACCACTCCACCCTCCCCCCAACCCCCAGTAGAATGTCTCTTTCTATGAGGGCAGGGACTTGATTTTGTTCACTGTTAGACCTTGAACAATGCCTGGCCATAGTTGGTGTTCAGAAAGTTTTTGATGGATGATGAACAAATGAACAAGAAACTATTAAAGCTAAAGCAGTCCTGCCTGATTCAAGCCATATTTGTTGGTTATTTACTATCTTCCTGGCATTTTACTGCCTCTGAAGAGTATTCTCCAGGAGTGTGGATCTTTAGTACAAGTGAGGACATTCCTCCCATCTGACTTTTCTTGAGCACCCCTCCTTGGACTGCCCGTGGCTGTCTCTCTAATCCTGCACCAGTCTCTGCTCACAGGGAGTTAAGCTCAGTACCATCTTCCAGGACATTGACTGAGAAAATGTTCCAAGTATATTTGTCTTATTTGTACAATACTATTTAGTAATATAATGAAACTGAATTTTGTTTTCTGTTTATAGGGTTCCTTATGTTTTAATTAGAGCTATTTAATGTCAAAACAGAAATTGTGGTCTTTCTGGGGGTTTTGTACGTCTCTCCATCTTTTATCTGCAGTTGTCTGTCTGGTTCCCTATCTAATTATCCTTTTCCTGTCTCCTCGTAGATTTGCCCATATGGCAGGTGGAGAGCTTCTTTCTCTCCCTTTTGGCCTCTGTGTCTGTCTGTGTCTGTTGTCAGTTGGGCTATCTATTTTGAATCATTTGTTTTCCTAAAATACTTCATAAAACATTTTCATTGTTTTATAACTCATTTTGCCTATGTTCTCTGTTTCTAGCCTTCCTATTTTTTCAGTTTCTGCACATCAGGTCTAGTGCTTGTATTTGTTTATATTACTTTTGTGTTGTTTATCCAATATTGAACCCGTTAGTTCTTTGTGTGATGATTGTGTGTGTGTGTGTGTGTCTTTCATAGAGTCTATTTCAAGGAATCCTATCCATAAATGATTTGGGGAGACTTGTCTTGATATATGATTCACGGCAGAAACTTGACTTGATTAGCTTACTCTGTGTTTTCACTCTCTTTTAGTTTTTGTTTCAGCCAGTGCTTCTCTGTACAGCGGAATGTCACATACATACAGTGTGGTATTTGGGCACTGAAAATACAGAAAAGCTTAATGTTTTCTTTTTTTTAAAGTGTTTTTCATTTTACTCTCTGTGTTGTCTTCTTCACCTTTAAATGGAAAAACAAACCTCCACTTTGGGGGCCCGGAGGAGTTCTCAAATGTTTTGCATTGTTCTAAATATTCTGAAGGATAAATGGTGCCAATTTGGACTTTCTGCATTATCAACAATAGTCTGTTCCCTTTCTGTGGAAATTTAAGTCTATGACGAGCACATTGTTACTCTGCATATCCTTTTTTTTTTTTGTAAGATTTTTTTTATTTATTTGAGAGAGAGAGCATGAGCGAGAGAGCATGAGAGAGCATAAGCAGAGGGGGAACTGTAGAGGGAGAGGGAGAAGCAGACTCCCCGCTGAGCAGGGAGCCCGATGCGGGGCTCGATCCCAGGACTTCAGGATCATGACCTGAGCCAAAAGCAGATGCTTCCCCGACTGAGCCACCCAGCGGCCCCTCTCTGCATATCCTTAACACAGTGGAAGATATGTAGTATTAAGTGCTTAGTGTTTTACATGTATTATTGCAGTAAAACCTTACAAAACCCTCTGAGGTATGGCCATTAATAATCTCATTTTGCAGATGAGAAAATTATGGCTTAGAGACTTTCTCATTAAGTAAGGCAAAATTCGAGCTTTTATATGTCTGATTCCAGAGTCTGTGCTCCTAACCATTATACTAGCTCCCCTATATTATGCTGTAGCACTTCTCAGATTGGTTTTACATTATTTCTGGCCTTGTAGTCTTCCAGTCAATCATGGGTAGATCATTCACAGATGACTTACGCTCTCAGTCAATTATTTTCACCAGCCTGGTTTCAGATATCAAGCCTGTCCTGATTCCATTTCTGTTTCTCCATCCAGGGTGGGCCTAGTAGAACTTTTTGTATCACCCAGTTGTTTGCACTACTGTTTTTCTTCCCTACACAGTGTAGTCAGTCTTTAGCTGACTTAAGAAGACTAATTTGCATGCTCACTTTGGCAGCACATATACTAAAATTGGAACAATACAAAGATTAGCATGGCCCCTGCACAAAGATGACATGTAAATTCGTGAAGCGTTCCATATTTTGTCCCACATCAGGCTCCCTGCTCAGCAGGGAGTCTGCTTCTCCCTCTGACCCTCCCCCCTCTCATGCTCTCTGTCTCTCATTCTCGCTCTCAAATAAATAAATTAAATCTTTTAATAAATAAATAAATAATAAAACTTAAAAAAAAAAAGACTAATTTGCTTGTCTCTATTACCTGATTTTCTCCATAAACTAGGAAAATGTTGATAGTGTAGATGTTGCTGGATTTAATGTTTTAGGTAAACTTTCTGTAATGACAGAGAGCTGATGGGCATCTGTTCTTGCAATAAGACTTTGGATTTCCATGAGGCACCTTAAATTCAATGCAAGGTCACCAATTTAATTCTTTTTTTTTTAAGTTTATTTCTATTTTTGTAGTAATCTCTATACCTAGGGTGGTCTTCAAACCCACGACCCCAAGATCAAGAGTCGCATGCTCTTTGAGCCAGCCAGGTGCCCCAATTTAATTCTTCTTTATTTTTGAGTTTATATTTTATTACCAAAAAGGAGGATTATGTGGGTCATTGGCATTCACAGTTACTTTTAGGGGAATCTTCAGTTTTGTGGTTTTTAGATGTTCATTAAGCTCTCTTATACTTTTTTTTTTGCTTTATTATTTTTTTATTATTATGTTATGTTAATCACCATACATTATATCATTAGTTTTTGATACAGTGTTCCATGATTCATTGTTTGCGTATAACACCCAGTGCTCCATGCAGTATGTGCCCTCTTTAATACCCATCACCAGGCTAACCCATCTCCCCATCCCCTCCCCTCTAAGGCTCTCTTATACTTTTAATTGGAAGGGGCATTCAGGAGTTATTCAGACCCATCCTTCAGAGGAGCACCTGCTCAGTTGTTGACTAAAAACAATCACTAGGCAAGGACTGGGGTAAGGGAAGGAAACTAACAATTGTTGAGAACTGGTATGTGCTTGGCATTTTATGTACATTATCTTTTTTTAAATTGCTTGTTCTAAGATTCAGGGGAGAGAATAGGGTGGGGGGTGGTTAGAGGAAAATAGTAAGAAATGAATGAAAGCTGTCATATGTATTTCTGTAAGGACTTACAAGACCAGCTAGAAGATATGATGGAAGATGCCAGTGAAATCCAAGAAGCGCTGAGCCGTAGTTATGGTACCCCAGAATTAGATGAAGATGACCTGGAAGCAGGTATGTTGTGGGAAAAGCAATTAGGAAAGAAAAAGTTTTAGAGTCTGAAATGGGTGATTTCCTGGTACCTTTTCCCAAATGCTAGAGAAAATTCCTGCGAGGGTTCTGTGAGAGTTAGTTTATGGTACAGTCTCTGGGCAAAGAGCTTGTGAGGCAGGCATGTCAGATTTGCATCCTCCACCAACAACTCTGGGAAGGACAAGCTACAGAGGAAAGTTGGGGCAAAGGTCTCTGCTGACCTGGTACTTGGTATCTAATTATTGCCTTTCCCTGCCATTTTTCTTTGGATTTTGTTCTCCCTATTATTGGAGTCCTCTCCCTCAGAACAGCAAAGCAGATCAAGAAATAGTCACTGGCAAGTACTTAGTGTGCATCTGCCATATGCCAGGTACTGTGTTAGATGCTGGGGGTTTAACGTTGAAGAAAGCGGATACGGTCCCTGCATTCATGAAGCTTCTCTAGCCAGGTGTAAGAAACTGCTTGTTTCAAATAATTAATAGCAAGAACACAAACTGTTGGGAAGGAGAAGTATGGGGTACTGTGGAGCGCATAGCTGGGGAATGTAACCTACTTGGGAGTGGAGACAGGCATGGGTCCTGAAGGATGAGTAGGGGTTAGCAGGAAAAAAACGGGAGGGGTTGTTAAGTGGTCTCAGGGAGAGGAATCTTTACCTGAAGAAAACGAAAACACTAATTTGAAAAAATACATACACCCCTATGTCTATTGCAGCATTGTTTTTAATAGCCAAGATATGGAAGCAGCCCAAGTGTCCATCCATAAATGAATTGGTAAAGAAGATGTGGTATATATATACATAGTGGAATATTACTTGGCCATAAAAAGAATGAAATCTTGCCATTTGCAACAACATGGTTGGATCTAGAGGATATAATCCTAAGTGAATTAAGTCCCACAGAGAAAGACAAATACCATGATGATTTCACTTATATGTGGAATTTAAGAAACAAAGAAAAAGATGAAAAAACAGTCTTAACTATAGAGAACAAAGTGCTAGAGGGGTGGGGAGGGGATTAAGAGTGCACTTATCCGTGATGAGCACTAGGTAATGTATAGAATTGTTGAATCACTATATTGTATACTTAAAACATTAATTTCTTTATTTCCTATCCTGAGTTTCCCCTGATGAATCTCTACCTGCTATTGTCATTTCTCTTGGTCATTTCCAACTCACTTTACTGTAGACTTGTTTTTAAAGCCTGATTTCATGTGATGATCATCAGTATATAACAATCTCTTGCTTTCTTTCACTGCCTTCTTTCAAGTTCATCAATAAATGAGAGAAAATTCTGTATATTTGTTATTATCCAAATTTTCTAATTTGAATTGGCCAAGCGATAGCTCTAGACTCTTCTCATGAAGACTAGGACCTTGTAAACCTGTGGGGAATGGTTGTTTTGTTTGTTTTAGTTTGGTTTTTGTTTTTCATAGATTTTACCACATCAGTTCCCTTGAAAGTTTCTTATAATGGTCATCTTTTATTTTGAAAATAAAAATTAATAATCCTTTTCTCTTTGTTTTAAAATTTTTGTCTTATAACAAATAATTTATCTAACTTTCTTAACATTAGCTGCCAATTTTCTTGTGTAAATTTTAGTGAAATGTTGACTTTTTCAATATCAGAGTTGGATGCACTGGGTGATGAGCTTCTGGCCGACGAAGACAGCTCTTACTTGGATGAAGCAGCATCTGTACCTGCAATTCCAGAAGGTGTTCCCACTGACACAAAGAATAAGGTGAAAGCTTTTTCTCTTTCTGTTAGCTATGCAAAATGTAAAGGTTTTATGCTTAATCACCAGTTTGGGAATCTACAAGGTAGTCCTTAAGTTAGAACAAGGAAAGATTGTCTCAGTCATTATTTTGGGACCCCTTGCTAATATTAAACTGTGGACAGGCTGTGTACATTGTGTCATGGAGGCCCAGGAGTATTTTTCTACATTAACAATTTGTATGAACTTGTACTAGGTTCCATTTATAGGTTTTAGATAGCATTTCCTGGAAAAGTATCACTAACACATGCATGAACCCTGCTGGGCAACAGCATGAAAGAAAGTTCTGTCCTCCATACACACTGCTTAATTGTAGGGTGGATTTTTTTTTAATAAAGATTAATAATTTAAGTATAAGACTTAATATAGAAAGATTCTCACTTAACAAGGTAAAGAATCAGGATACCTGGGTTTAAGTCTCAGCCCCGCCACTAACTGACTGTGAGACTTGGCAAATCACTTAACTGTTTTGAACTTTTCTGTTCCTTGTATCTTTAACATGCAGATAATTGTAATTATCTCACATAATTGTTGTATAGACCAAGTTAGATCTTGTATGGCGAACTGAAAGCCCTATCCAAAGCCACATGGTTGTCATTATTATAAACAGATAAAATTTTGTTACTTATGAAATCCTGTTCACTCTATCTTAGTTCCTCGTGTAAATGTCATTTTTTTTCTATTGCCATTTATCCTGTGTTTGCATTATCTCCCAACGTGCACATTGAGTGTGCAGAACCCTTGAGTGAGAGTCAATCTCCTCAGCTCTGCCTTTATTCACTCTATGACTTGGAGCAAATAAAGAAAAAAAAAAGATTTATTTATTTGAGAGAGAGAGTAGGGTGGGGGTGCAGAAAGAGAGAATCCCAAAGCTGACTCCCCCTCAGCGCAGAGCTGGACAACCCTGAGATCATGACCTGAGCCGTAACCAAGAGTCAGATGCTCAGCATCCATCTGAGCCACCCAGGCACCCCAACTTGGAGCAAATTAGAAATCCTTGTTTTCTGTCTGAACTTCATCAGTTTTTCCCACCTATGAAATGTAGGGAGCGAAAGGTAGGGAGTAGGTAGTTTCTCAGGTCCTTCTAGCTAATTTCTATGAATGTGCATCTTCCCCTACTGTACCCCTCCTTTCCTCCTTGAGTCTAGGGTAATCTTACCTTTCTCTACTGCCCATTCTACCCCACCTCACCACCCCTGCCTCTGACCATTTCAAGGTTCCAGGCACACAGGATGGTTTTTTTGAGCATACCTGAAATAATTTTTTTTTTAAGATTTTATTTATTGGGCGCCTGGTGGCTCAGTTGGTTAAGCGACTGCCTTCGGCTCAGGTCATGATCCTGGAGTCCCGGGATCAAGTCCCGCATCAGGCTCCCTGCTTAGCGGGGAGTCTGCTTCTCCCTCATCCTCCCCCATCTCATGCTCTCTCTCTCTGTCTCATTCTCTCTCTCAAATAAATAAATAAAATCTTAAAAAAAAAAAAAGATTTTATTTATTTATTTGACAGAGAGACAGCGAGAGAGGGAACACAAGTAAGGGGAGTGGGAGAGGGAGAAGCAGGCCTCCTGTGGAGCAGGGAACCTTATGCGGGGCTTGATCCCAGGACCCTGGGATCATGACCTGAGCCGAAGGCAGATGCGCTCAACGATTGAGCCACCCAGGCGCCCCTACCTGAAATAATTTTTATTAATGCTACCTACCACAACTCACCTTGTCAATACCCTGTAGCATCTGTTTCCATCTTCTATTTGTCACAGATTCCTGAGTTAAATGTGCTGTTGAGGTATAGTTTCTTAATTGATAGTGGTATCACTGCCTATAAGTTTTTACTAAAGTACAATGTGGAAGTAACTGCCTGTCCTAGGGCACTGCTCCTTTAAGGACTGGGAAGCTGCAGAAGGTAGTGGTTCACTTTAGGAATCAGAGTGAAAAATGGGAATCTGGAGGCAGGGACTAACCCCTCAGCCTTTCCTCCCAGACGTTCCCAGCTCCTACTTCCCCTTCCTAGGTTAACTCTTTTTTTTTTTTTTTTTAAGATTTTATTTATTTGAGAGAGAGCACAAGCAGGGGGAGTGGCAGGCAGAGGGAGAAGCAGGCTCCCCGCTGAGCAGGGAGCCCGATGCAAGACCTGATCCCAGGACCCTGGGATCATGACCTGAGCCAAAGGCAGCTGCTCAACCAATTGAGCCACCCAGGCACCACCCCCCGCCCAGGTTTACTCTTAAGTGTCTGTTTCTCTCACTCTTCTTTTACCCTGCAAACAACCACCCATTTTGAGCTTTTCCAGTCTTTTCTTGGTTTATCACGTCCCCCTTTACCTTTCATGAAAATGCCTTCTCATCTTCTCGGGGATTTTTATGTTCATTGGTTAAACACTCAGAAATGAGTTTTGACTACTAAATATTTGTAGTCATTTGTTTTATCAGTTGAAAAACAGTGGCACTGAACATTGCTTTCTTTTCACAGGATGGAGTCCTGGTGGATGAATTTGGATTGCCACAGATCCCTGCTTCATAGACTTGTGTCATTCAAGTACATCATGTAAAATAAACACATATTGTGGGACTAGGAAATATTTATCTTTCCAAATTTACCATAACAGATTTAGGTTTCTTTCCTTTCTTCAAAGGAAAGTTTAATTATATTGCTCTTTCATTTTTTTCTGTAAAGAGATTCATTGTTTGGGGGATGCTTTCTTCATACTAAATTTTTATTTCCTTTCTCTTATGAAAGACTAACTTACTTACAAGTATCAGTGACTATGTATGACTTGTTTTCATTTATTAATAATAATTTGAAATAAAACCAAGGAAATGGAATCTTGAAATTCTAAGATCGTATAACTCCACAATCTCAAATTGACCTGACAAATTGATAAGACAAAGATAAGATTATTGGGACTGTTCATTCTATGATTCAAAACTATTTTCTATTGTGGTATTATAGGTTGGTTAAAGTGATAGCCTTTTTTGATGGGTTTTGTTGTGTCTTGTGAGTAAATCATTACTATGTCTGATACTGGAATGAATTATCACTACTGTATCATGAGTGGATATTTTGACTCTGTGGTTCCCTCAGTATTACAGCCTGACTTGTAATCAATAATGACTATTTCTTGATATTTAATGTATAGGACATTTATTTATACTCAATAAATATTTTTCAAAAGGATGTAATTTTAATAATATCACTTCAGCCTAAAACCTCTAGTACAGAAAAAAACTTAATATAATTTTAATGTTGATTCACCTAAAAACTCCACTACAGAAATCAAATTTAAGTGCTAGCATCAGAGGAAGGAACAAAGAACAATCCAGGCCTGGGCCCTGGTCTACTGTCTAATAACTTCTAAGCAGCCTACTCACTTTGTTAAACTGCTGTTTCCTTAGTAGTATAATCATGCTTACCTCACAAGGCTTTTGTGAGGAATAATTGAGGTAATAGTCATGAGTATAGTTGACCCTTAAATAACACAGGTTTGAACACAATACACTTCTACATGGATTTTTTACAGTACAAGATTGTAAATGTATTTTCTCTTCTTTGTGATTTTCTTAATAATATTTTCTTTTCCATAGCTTACTTTATTGTAAGGATACAGTATATAATACATATAACATACAAAATATGTGTTAGTTTTTTTATGTTATTGGTAAGGGTTTTGGTCAACAGTAGGCTATTGGTATAGTTTGGGGGGAGTTAAAATTTATATGCAGATTTTCAACTGTGCCCTATACCCCACATTGTTCAAGTGTTAACTATACTTTGCAACTTGCTATTCTCATATGAGGGCTGTTAACAACAACAAAAATAGGAGCTTCATTCTTTTCTTGGAAGGTGCCAGAAGTGCTACAGCCAGTCCAAATTCCTGCCCAATTTCAGAGTCTTTAATGATCCATAAGTGGGGACTAATCTCACCCTCTCAAGAAACCTTCCAATGGGGTCGAACATTGTGCTATTCATCATTACCTTCTTGAAGCTGTCCTTGGCTTCTCTATAATTTCTCACTCAGCTCTTTAAATATTTCTTCCACTACAGTTTCAATCTTGGATTTGAGATATATCAAAAGATATATTCTTGAAATATATCACACCCAAGATTTTAAGTATTACCTGTGCACTAAGGATTCAAAATAACTGTCACTAGCCTAGACCTCTTTCTTCATTCTTCTTTTCAGTCCTGGGCATTCCTAATTAAATGTCCCACCATTACCTAAAATCTGACATCCAAATTAAGCTTATTATTTTGGGATTCACTCTTGGCAAACATTCCTGCTCTATTTCTTATCTTGCCAATGTTATCAGTGTCCCTTATATTGCCAGTTTTAATGGGTGATACTTTGTCCTCCAACCAGACCTCTTTAGTGCATTGGATACCAGTGAGCAATCATTCTAACAAAATTTCTGCCTTGGTTTTTGTGACAACACACTCTGGTTTTCCTGTTACTCCTATTTTCTCTAAGACTCCCATCTGAAATCCTCATCTCTCCAACTCTGTAATGTTGGTGCTCCTCAGGATTCTAACCTTTATCTACCATACTTCTTTCTCTGATGATTTATATTTACTGAGCTCAACTATTCTCATGGCTTTAACTGCTGACTTCTAAATCTATACTTCTATCCCAGATCTTGCCCCAGAGTTTCAGAATCCTATTCACATGCAGCTGTTTGCCTAGCAATTATTTGGATGTTCCCAAAGCCAGCAAACACTTGATATTCAAATGGCCAAGACAACCATTATCTTTCCCTCAGACCTGAGTCTCCTGTTTTCCCTGTCTCAGCTAATGGAACCATTATCCTCCATCATTCAAAACAGAAAGCTCTTGAGTTATCCTTGATGCCTACATTTTGCCTCACCCTACACATTCAATTAATCATCAAACACTGCTTTTAACTCTAAGTGTATTTTGGAATTAATGACTTGCTTTCTCTTCATGCATAGTTTGACTTCCTTGAGCCCATTCATCACATACAGCTATATTTATCTTTCTAAAATACAAATTTGACCTAATCACTACTTAAAGTCTTTTATGGTTCCCTGACACCTCCAGTAAGACATACAAAGCTGCCTGTGACTTGGCCTCTACCTCTCTGTAATGTTTTATTGCTTAGTCTTTTCAGAACAACATTCTTTGGGGTACCTGGCTGGTTCAGTCAGTAAAGCATGTGACTCTTGATCTTGGGTTTGTAAGTTTGAGCCTATGTTTGGTGTAGAGATTACTTAAAAAATAAAATCTTAAAAAAAGGGGGGGGCGCCTGGGTGGCTCAGTTAGTTGGGCATCCAACTCTTGGTTTCAGCTCAGTTCATGATCTCAGGGTTTCGGGATTGAGCCCCACGTCGGGCTCCATGCTCAGTGGGAGTCTACTTGGATATTCTCTCCCTCTGCCACCCCCCCCCATTCATTCTCTCTGTCTCATGAATAAATCTTAAAAAAAAAAACTTCACTTCTTTTTTTTTTTTTAAGATGGAGAAATTTTCTTTTTAAGTTTTTATTTATTCATTTAAGGAGTCTCTGCCCCCAGTGGGGGGCTCAAACTCATGACCCTGAGATCAAAAGTTACATGCTCTTTTCAGTGAGCCAGCCAGGTGCCCCAACATTTTCTTTCTTTCTTTTTTTTTTTTTTAAAGATTTTTATTTATTTATTCATGAGAGACAGAGAGAGAGAGAGGCAGAGGGAGAAGCAGGCTCCCAAGGAGCAGAGAGCCCGATGCGGGACTCGATCCCAGGACCCTGGGATCATGACCTGAGCCGAAGGCAGACGCTTAACCATCTGAGCCACCCAGGCGCCCCAACATTTTCTTTCTTTTACAGAACTGCCTCCCCCAATATAACCATATGATTATTGCAAAAATACCAATTAGAGTAGCCCTACCCTTATTCTTCCAAGCTATGAGAGTGGGCTTGTGACCAGGCTGTGCCTGTTGGAAGTTCTTCCTTTGAATTTTCTAAATGGAAACTTAGGGGAAATACTTTCTTCCCCTACTCTCCCAAAGTCTTTGTCAGTATGAGAAGCTTGAGATGTTGAGGCCAGAGAGGAAACAAGACGAGAGGCCGAATGAAAGAATCCTCATGGCACTGAGGCCTGACTTCTGATCTTTGAGACCCCCAGAGTGCTCCAAGTCTCTGCAACTCTTCCTTTAATTCTGTGAACTCTCTGAGAATTCTGCCAGCAAACCCCCTTTTCTGCTTAAACTAGTTGAAGTTGGGTTCTTGTCACTTGCCAATAAAAGTCCCCAAAATTTCTCTGCAGCCTCTCTCTGTGCTATATCCCACTTTTCATTGTTAGGCTGCAATGATTGCTTCCAGTTCCCCCATTTCCACCATAAAGTCATGATTCCCTGCTTCTGACCATACCTTTCCCTGGAGATTCCTTAACACCTTTATCATTCTGCTAATTCTTGCTGTACTCAGAAAAGACCAAAGGCCAGGCCTTGGTCTATGTCAATCTTAGTGAATTTAAGGAAAGTGGAGAAGATGAGTCCTGTGATAGAGTCAGTCCCAGGCACAGCATAGTCTTTGATGATCACTCCTATAGCTGCCACCAGTCAGCATCTCTGAAGCAGAGTTGAGTGCAGGTGGTCTCCTTGAGTTGTAATCTGTCAGCTCCAGCAGTTTAGCAAGGGTGGAGGAGATCAGATCCAGTAAGAGAGTAAAAGCTTGGCACTTCAACCTCTATTCATCTCCCATAGCTTTCCTTTTATATTTTCCTACCCCCCATAGATTCTAATATAATAGATCTGAATATGGTGTGAGCACTTGGATTTTTAAAAGCTCCCCAGGTAGTTTATATGTAGCCAGAATTAAGAACCACTGCCCTAGGATGCCTGATCAGTTTGACTCCATTCTCATGGACAAGCAGTCTGGGCTGTTGCCATCAATTTCTACAAATGGAGAGCTAGGCAGTGATTGCCCTAAGGCAGTTTTCATCCAGAGAATGAGTTGGGACATATTCCCTCCTCTTCTATTTTTAGGGTGAGTTTGTGAAGGATTGGTGTCAATTCTTTGAATATATGGTAGAATTTACCAGTGAAGCCATCTGGGCCTGGGCTTTGTGGGAAGCTTTTTTATTATTAATTAAATCTCTTTACTTGCTATAAGTCTATTCAGATTTTTCTATTTTTCTTGAGTCCGTTTTGGTAGTTTGTGTGTTTCTAGGAATTTGTCCATGTCATCTAGGTGATCTAATTTGTTAGCATAAAGTTGTCCATAGGATTCCCTTATAATTCTTATTTCTTTAAGGTCAATAATAATGTCCCCTCTTTGATTCCTAATTTTAATAATTTGAGTTTTTCTTTTTTTTTCTTGTCAGTCTAGCTAAAAGTTAGTCAATTTTGTTCTTTTTATTTAGTGAACTACTTTGTTTTGTTGTTTTCTATTTTTATTTCTGTTCTAACCTTTATTGTTTCCTTCCTTCTACTTGTTTTAGTTTAGTTTGCTCTTTTTCTAGTTTCTTAAGGTAGAAGGTTAAGCTGTTGATTTGAGATCTTTTTTTTAATTAATAAACTTTATTTTTCGGAGCAGTTTTGAATCACAACAGATTTGAGCAGAAAGTACGAAGAATTCTCATGTATGCCCTGTCCCCACACATGCACAACCTCCCCCATTATAGACATCCCACACCACAGTGGTACATTTGTTACAATCCATGAGCCTACACTGACACCTTATTATCACCCAAAGTCCATAGTTTACATAGAGTTTACTTTTGGTGTACTTTCTATGGATTTAGATAATGTAACCATCATTGTATCATAAAGAATAGTTTCACTGCCCTAAAAGTCCTCTGTGCTCTGCCCATTCATCCTTTCCTTCCCCCTGAGCCCTGGCAACCACTGATCTTTTTACCATAACCATAGTTTTGCCTTTTCCAGAATGTCATATAGTTGGAATCATATATAATATAGCCTTTTCAGATTGGTTTCTTTCATTTAGTAATATGCATTTATGTTTCCTCCATGTGTTATTCATGGCTTGACAGCTCATTTCTTCTTAGCGAATATTACAGTGTCTGGACTTTTTATTTATTTTTATTTTTATTTTTTTAAAGACCTATTTATTTATTATGGAGGGGGGATGCAGAGGGAGAGGGAGAGGGAATCTTAAGCAGACTTCCTGCTGAGAGTGGAACCGGATGCCCAGCTCAGTCTCACAACCCTGAGATCATGACCTGAGCTGAAATCAAGAGCTGGACGCTTAAGCGACTGAGCCACCCAGGCACCTCTGGACTTTTTTTTTTTTTTTAAGATTTAAATAGACTTTATTTTTATAAGGAGGGCCTTACCGAGTAGGGCCTTATACACCAATATATGTGGTCTGAGGATGTCACCAAGGAGAAATCGAGAGGTCATGATTGCAGAAGAGGTAATTGAAGGACATGATCCTGGGAAGGCCATTCAGGAATGCAGCAGACATGATCAGGAGAGGCCAGGGGTGGTCAGGTCACAGGGTGAGGGACAGGACAGCCCCCTTCACTCCCGTTTCTTGTAGCACTCCAAATGTGACGGGACCCAGCCTGATGGCAGGAGGAAACAGGAAGCAGGAGGTGAGCCCAATGGAGTCATCCATGGTCCCGAGCCCCTCTGGCGGTGGCTTGGAATGGATCTGGGCATGCTGCACCGGGAGCCACGGGGTGAAGCCTGTGAGGCCCCTCAGCAGCTGCGGTATAGGCACAGACATGACCGCACGGAGAGGCTGCAGACAGTGACCAGCAGTAGTAGCCCAAGGTCGGGAAGCCAAAGTGGTGGCGCCAGCCGGAAATTCCGGCGCCGGGGAGTCCCGGCACTTCTTTTTTAATGCAAGTATGTCGTAAGTTTTGGTATGTTGTATGAAGTACCGTTTGTATAGAAAAGGCAGGATAGATGTTTGCTTACTTACCTTTTTTATAAGCTTTGAAAATAATGAGAAGATTCCCTAGTATGCCATTCAGTTCCAAATTTATCCTTTTTGCCTGCTCTGTGAAATGATTTGCACCCTTTTAAATAGATCCTTTATCAGCTGGCAGATATTAAGATGTGTCAGTAGAGGGCACCAGAGAGATATTGCAGGAGGAAAAGGTTTTGTTTCCTGTTGGTGTTTCAGTTAGTCAGGCTTTTGTGCTGTGCGCGGCTTCTCCAGTGTTTGGCTCAAGCAAAGTACAGGGCTTCTTCAGCACGTGGCCTTTTCAGTTTATGGTAGCTAACAGCCAGAAACTTCTCTTGGCACCCCCTCAGGTGGTTTGTAGTAGAGTGCCTCTTCTGAGACACCTCCCCACAAATGACTTTCCCCAGTACCGTACAAGGTAGATTTCTGGTAACTTCTGCTATCGCAGCACCACAGCCACTTCCCTGCCATCTAGTGAGCCACGGGCACATCCTGTCTGACAAGGTCTGCACGTCAGCTCTGGGGTGATCTTCATTAGACAGTTTATCTCAACCCTAGAGGTAGTGGCTGTTCCTTATATTGCTAATCCTATTTTATTTTAGAGTTCTTTTTACTTCTTTATTAGTCAATCCCCTTATTACTCCAATGCTCTGTTATAGTTAATAAGTCTTTAAATAAATAAAATCTTCTCTGTTCAAATGACTGTGTGGTTCCTTTCTCCTGATTGAACCCAGACTGATATATCTGGTAATTTCGAAAGGTGACTGTATGGTTGGTTGGTTGGTTTGATGAACTGATCTGTCCAAATTAAGGATTTATGTTCGATAAAGGACAAAATAGACCATGGAAGAAAAGAAGACAATTGAAATGTATAAAGCTGACAAGGAATTGATATCTGCAATATACAAGAAACCATAAGCAAGAAAAATAGAGCAACCCCAATAGAAAAAAATAGGCAATGGGTGTGAATAAGCAGTTCAAAAAGAAGAAACTCAAAAGGTCATTAAGAAATGTTCAGACTTGGAGTGCCTAGCTGGCTCAGTTGGTAGAGTGTGTGACTCTTGATCTTGGGGTTATGAGTTCAAGCCCTGTGTTGGGTGTAGAGATTACTTTAAAAGAAATAATAGGGGCGCCTGGGTGGCTCAGTCGTTGGGCGTCTGCCTTCTGCTCCGGTCATGATCCTGGAGTCCCGGGATTGAGTCCCACATCGGGCTCCCTGCTCGGCGGGGGGTCTGCTTCCCCCTCTGCCCTTTTCCCTCTCGTGCTCTCTGTCTCTCATTCTCTCTCTCTCAAACAAATAAAATCTTTAAAAAAAAGAAAGAAAGAAAGAAAGAAATGTTCAGACTCATTAGTAATCAGAGGAATGAAAATTAGTTAAAACATCACACCTGTTGTGTGATGAGATATCATATCACACCTGTTGGCATGGAAAAAGTTTAGAAGCTGGCCACTGATTATATCTCAAATATACCTCATATCTGTCCTCTTCTCTCCCTCTCATTTGCTGTCACTCTAGCCCAAGGCCACCATCATCTGCATTAGCCTAATACAAAAATGTAACTGCTCTGCCCACTTCTATTCTTGTTCCCCACAATTCATTCTTCCTTTGGGCAGAGGAGAAATCTTTTACGTGTAGATCAGATACCTACCACTTGTTTGCTTAGAACCCTTCAATATCTTCCTACTACTCTTGGAATAAAATCCATTATCATGGCCTGCAGGTGATTTGTGTGATCTCCTTACCTACCTCTTCAATTTCATACTGTGCCACTCTCCTTTCTCACTATTGTCCAGCAGATATTTTAACACCTTGACTACTTCAAGGTCTTTCCTTCCTCATAGCCTTTGCACATTACTATTCCTTCTCTCTGAATCTTCATATAGTTAGCTTTTTCTCATCTTTCCTTCTACTCAAGGAAGCCTGGCCATCTTCTCTGGAGCAAACCCTATTAAGTATCACTGTTACCCTGCTTCTTTCTTTCATAATGCTAACATAATTTGAAATTATTTAAAAATTATTAATTTGTAAATGTAAGTTTTTAATCTCCTCTACTAGACAATGCAATTCATGAGCGTGGGGACCATGTTTGTCTTTTTCACCATTTACTTCCAGCACTTAGAGCAATGCCTAAGAGTATGCATTAAAACGCATGTGAATAAATGAATCTATTTCGTGTTTTGGGGGAAGGCTGGACCAGTGAATTAGGTTACAAATGCACATGCTTCAGGGTTAAATGTGTTCTATTTAGTAATGCAATAACAAAACAAACTCCATACATCCATTTAAAATTTTGTTACTTTATTTTTTAAAGATTTTATTTAAGAGAGAGAGAGGGGCGCCTGGGTGGCTCAGTCGTTAAGCGTCTGCCTTCGGCTCAGGTCATGATCCCAGGGTCCTGGGATCGAGCCCCGCATCGGGCTCCCTGCTCCGCAGGAAGCCTGCTTCTCCCTCTCCTACTCCCCCTGTTTGTGTTCCCTCTCTCGCTGTGTCTCTATCTGTCAAATAAATAAAATCTTTAAAAAGAGAGAGAGAGAACATGAGCAGGAGGAAGGAGCAGAGGGAGAGGGAGAAGCAGACTCCCCCGCTGTGCAGGGAGCCACACGCAGCACCCTGGCATCATGACCTGAACTGAAGGAATTAACTTATTTACCCCTAACCGATGGATGAGGAAACAGACTCTGTCACATTGCGAGTTCGTGGCAGTCTGAGAATGGAAACCACCGATGTTCGGCTCGCGCTCGCTCCTCTGCCCCAGGACGCGCTAACCCGCCACGCATCGAGAGCCCGCCACTGTCACGGGCGCTTTAACGACTGAGCCACCCAGGCGTCCCTAAAATTTTGTTACTTTAAAAATTATTGGTGCTTCCAAACTTTCCCCCTTCCGTTCAGTATCCATCTATATTTTACTGTCATCTGCCCATTCAAGTCCTTTACCATTCCTTTTTTTTTTTTTTTAAAGATTTTGAGAGAGAGCATGAGAGGGAGGAGGGTCCGAGGGAGGAGACGCCCTGCTGAGCAGGGAGCCAGATGCGGGGCTCGATCCCGGAACCCTGGGATCATGACCTGAGCCGAAGGCAGTCACTTAACCAACTGAGCTACCCAGGCGCCCCTTTACCATTTCTAATATATGGTTAATCGGGTTTTTTTCTGGGGTTTTTGGTTTGGTTTTGGCTTACCATTTTCTGATTTGTAAGCGTTCTCGGTGTATTAGCCCTTTATCTTTTTTTTTTTAACGCGTATTTTCCCTCAGGTTCCCTTTTGACTACTTAGGGTTTTTTTCGTTGCTTTTTAACCCCAAAGCCAAACTACTCTAGGTAGAAGGTGACCTCTGAGTTAACTGCGGAAGGCCAGGTGAAGTTGGTTAGGTGCCCGGACAAAAGGGCATAGTAGCAAGAGAACACCGTGAGTCTCAAAACGAAAAACAATGACACCGCACATTCCAACCGGCGCACGAACGTGACCCTAGCCCCACCTACAGCCAGCCTCTAGTCTCCTCCTCCAGGCCGGCGCCTGGCGCTTGTGTCTGACGTCACGGACGCACCGCACAGTTCACTTAGGCCGCGCAACCTCCGTGGCCGTCCCCCCGGCGCGCAGATGCGAGTATTCTTGCGGCGCCGGAAGTCAAAGGCACGTGACCGGGTGACAGCCCTCTCTAGGTTGCCGGGCTCGTTTTAGGTGTTGGCACGGGATGGCGGAGGCGCCTCCTGTCTCAGGTACTCTCCCGGCCGGTGCGGGACTGGGCCCCCCTCGGGGAGCGGAAATTGGGTCAGTGGCGAGTCCTAGGGCTCCGGCCATTCATATCGCGAGAGCGGCGCGTACTAGGGCTCGGGATAGTGGCTCGGAAGGGCCAAGCCACGCGCGTCGTGGGTACCGAGACCTCGACCGTCCTCCATTGGGTTGTGAAACCCCGGTTTCCAGGGACAGCGGGTTTGTCCCGGCGCCCAGTGAATCGATGTGGGCGTCTCGCCTGCTGCGGTACGTCACGCCTTCAGCCCGGCCCTGCTAGTGCAGAGGCCGCACTGATCTTCAGCAGGCGGGCGTCGGCCGAGTCACCGCCCGTGACGGTGACGGGCTCTCGATGCGTGGCGGGTTGGCGCGTCCTGGGGCAGAGGAGCGAGCGCGAGCCGAACATCAGTGGTTTCCATTCTCAGACTGCCACAAACTCGCAATGTGACAGAGTCTGTTTCCTCATCCATCGGTTGGGGGTAATTAAGTTAATTCCTGTGAAAGCTCTCACCCTGTACGGTACCTGTTCTATAATTGTTAGCCCACTTCTCTTGGAGTTGGTTCTATGTGTAAAACAGCTTCATTTGGCTGTTAATGTGGCATCCATTTCCATTTCCTTCAGGGGGTACTTTAGGTCTTTGTTCTCCAAACTTTTTGGGCAGAGACCAAAAAGAAACATTTTACATCTGACTCAGTGCACACGTGTGTAAATATAAAAAAGAACCAAAAGTTTTAAGACGTAATGCTTTTCCTTACTAATTGTAGTACACTCTTATTTTCTGTTTTCTTTGAAAAAATACTTGTCACAACCCACTACGTTGATTTGATTTCAGGACCCACTCTTTCTGAAAAATAGGACAGCAGTTTGCAGCATGTGATTTGTAAACAGTCATTGATTTGAGTCTTAGTTCTGCCACTTACCAGTGTTGGGGCACCAAGAAGAGTGTATGTTTGTGTACTGGGTGGCAGCTAAAATGTA
This sequence comes from Mirounga leonina, assembly GCF_011800145.1. Classification (NCBI taxonomy): domain Eukaryota; kingdom Metazoa; phylum Chordata; class Mammalia; order Carnivora; family Phocidae; genus Mirounga; species Mirounga leonina. The sequence continues at coordinate 37,120,550 of NW_023270433.1, read as the reverse complement.
CTTGTTACTGTGGGTCTTGGTCAAAAAAGTTGCATTTTCCAAACCCTAGTCCTGATTTAGGTTTTAAATCTTGTGGGATGGGAACCTTTTTAGGTTAGTTCGGTGTTTTGTTATTCTCCCACCCATTTTTTTCCCCAGATCCTCTAAACTGAATCCATTGATCTTCCCATCCTCAGGCTCACTTCTGGCCCATTTCTACACCCTTCAGTGTTTGAGGCAGGATTGGGTGAGGCCAGTTGTGAGTTACAGTTTTGGCCTCCTTTGTTCCCCAGGTTCCAACCTCCTCCCCATCTATTCCGGCAAAGTTCCCTAGTCCAGAGACCTTTCCAGTCCCTCTCTCATTCCTTAGTTTTTTTTTTTTGCTTTGGTTCCCATTCCGTACTCTTATTTCAGCAGCATCTTTAGCCCACACCTCCATCTCCACTCAGGGTTTAGTTCTCTTGCCCATTCCTGTCCTCAATAGCAGACAGGTTCAGGGATATCTTCCTGCCCATGGGCAGACTCTCCAATGCCAGCTTTATTTCTAGACTTCATAATCTCATGGATTTCCCCTTATTCTTCTCCACTCACCTGTTGGACACTTACTATGCTGCTATGTTATCTTCGATCTATCACTTGTATCCTATTTACTGAGTAACTTCTAGCTACTTAAAATACTAAAGAGAAAAGGGGGTGGTGTCTCAGATGCAGATTCCTGATTCATGTACCCTTTTTCCCTTCCTCCTACCTCTCAAGGATCTTTCTGAGGGCATTACCTACCTCATGTCTAATGGAACCATACTGTATATGAATAGGTGAGGCCCTGTCTAGACTCTCTAGTTGATCAACTCCTTACTGCTTGCTGAACATGGAACACCTTCTTCCCATCCTTTACCAGGCTATTCTGGACTTTACTGACTTTTCTTCTGCCCCTCTCCAACTTTGTTTCTTCAAGAAGGAGAGGACTTTACAACACCCACTCGGTCTAATCTACCCATTCCCACCTTTGTGTTCTTTCGTATGTTTCTGGAACATCTCCTTTGCCACCTTCTGAATCTGTCTAATCCTCTTTGTTTTGTAAGGCTTTCCGCCCCATCCCCAGAATTGCTTGTGTGAAAACTTTCAGGACAGATCCTGGATTGAGTGAGAGGTTACCCTATGACCTTTATGATCTCATTCAGTTCTTGAGTACATGTTTCTGTGGTACCCACTGCCCAGCCTCTGACAGTGCAGTGTAAGAGTGTGGTTTTTAGGGCCATATAGCCTGGGGTGGAATCCTGAGTCTGCTTTGCAACACCTCTGTGGCCTTTGGCAAGTAACTTTCTCAGTGTCTCAGCTTTCTCATCAGGAATGTAAGGATTAAATGAGTTAACAGATGCAAAGTGTTTAGAATAGTGCCTGGCACTTGCTAATTACCTAATAAATGTTAGTGTTTATTATTAAACCTGAAACCGACAGGCTCTGCACTGCACCCATCTGAGGTCAGGTCTGTGTGTTTTAGATAGTCTGTAGTCCTAACAGCAAAAATAAAGCACCATTTTAACCACTTTATATATGTTACTAACTTGCTTTATTCTTCATAGCAACTCTTTGATGTAGGGATTGTTACTTTCTCCATTCCTTATAAGAAAATTGGGGTTAAGTCATTTGCATAAAGACACAAGTGATGTGCAGGGACATAAACCCATGTCTTCCAAGCCCTATTGATTCATAGTACAGTTGACTGTTAAATATCATGTGGTTAAGGATGCCAATCCCCCGCACAGTGGAAAATCCACGTATAACTTATGATTCCCCAGAAACTTAACTACTAACAGCCTACTGTTGACCGGAAACCTAACCAGTAACATAAACAGTCGATTAACACATATTTTGCATGATATATGTATTATATACTGGACTCTTAAAAATAAAGTAAGCTAGAGTAAAGAAAATGTTATCAGGAAAATCATGAGGAAGAGAAAATATGTTTACTGTACTGTAAAAAATTCACATATCAGTGGACTTGTGTAGTTTAAAACTTGTGTTGTTTAAAGGTCAACTGTATAATCCATATGCTACACATAATTCTGACTTTCCTACTAATTAGTTTTGTATCCTTAGGCAAATCATTTAGTCTTTGGGCTTCAGGAACAAAGAAGCACATTGGGGGGGAAAATGAGTGGGTTGAAGAGGCATATGCTTAATTTTTGAGACTCAGATTCTGGACTATATTATAAAGGTTACATATGGAAAACCTAAAGTATATTCCTGGGTGGGGGGAAGAGATGGGAACTAATGTACTCATTAAGTTTATCTGTATGAAATCTTAATTAAATTTCACAGTAGCCCTTTGAAATAGTATCATCTTTTGTCATGGATGAGAGAATGAAGGCTAAAAGCAATCAAGTGATATCCCTAGGCTCATACCATAAATTGGAGGGCCAGACTTCAAACTGATTCTGGCTGACTCCAAAACCTGTTTACTTGATATTACACAGTGCTACCTTAAGAGTTTTGAAAGACCACATGGAACCTGCTGATTGATTCTCACCTCAGAATTGTTTGCTGACCTAAAATTTTTTGATAAAATAAGTGCATGTATAAATAATGCCTGATTAGGATGCCTGGCTGGCTCAGGAGGCACAGCATGGGACTCTCAATCTTGGGGCTGTGATTTCAAGCCCTATATAGAGCGTGGAGCTTATATTTAAAAAAATAAATAATAATAATAATAATGCTTAATCACCCAGGTGAGGAGTTTTACTTAGTAGTTCTTAGCAGTGGCTATTGGTGAGGTTACTGGACATGAAATGGTCAGTGTTCCACAAGCACCTTGAACCCATCACATTCACAGGAAACATAGGCCTCACTAAGAGCCTGTTTTATACAAGTCCTTAGGAAAATAATATTTAGATTATGGCTTAGAGTCTTCTGGGCTTCATGGGTGATGATTAATTTCTTCACTGGCATGTCTATTTTCTTATGTCCTAGGTACTTTTAAATTCAATACGGATGCTGCTGAGTTTATTCCTCAGGAGAGAAAAAATTCTGGTCTAAATTGTGGGAGTCAAAGGAGACTAGATTCTAATAGGATTGATAGAAGAAATTATAGTTCACCACCTCCCTGTCACCTTTCCAGGCAAGTCCCTTATGATGACATCTCTGCTGTTCATCAGCACAGTTATCCTTTGGGAGGCAAACCTAAAAGTCAACAGATTTCTTTTCAGTCCTCTGCTTCTAACAAATCACTCAAGAGCCATGGCCTTCAGAATCAACCTTGGCAGAAATTGAGGAGTGAAAAGCAGCATATCAAAGTCAAGAAAGTACAGAATCTCACTGACCAGACCTCAGATGCAGCTGGCTTAGAAAGTGTGGCAAGGTCGGAGAGTGGGACAAACCCCAGAGAACACAGCCCTTCTGAGAATGAGAAGGAAATTGTTAGTGCAGATCCCAGGGGAGCAAAACCCAAAAAAGCAGCCCAGTTTGTGTACGGCTATGGTAGAGGACCAAAAGTCAAGGGAAAACTCAAATGTGAGTGGGGTAACAGAATGACTCCAAAATCCGAGGATGCTGGACCTGAAAATACCAAACCTGTGGGGGTTATCCACCCTGACTCTTTGGATACATCCTTTAAGAAAGGAATATTGGATGGGTATGCGGCCAAACGCAATGAGCAAAGAAGATACCCACAGAAAAGGCCTCCCTGGGAAGTGGAAGGGGCCAGGCCACGACCAGGCAGGAATCCACCAAAACAAGAGGGCCAACGACATACAAATGCCGGACCCAGAAACAACATGGCCCCCATTCCAAAGGATAATCCTAATGAAAGACCAGCAAAATCTGCCTGTGACAATGGGAACTTGGCAGTCGTCAACAAGTCTTCCAGAAGGGTTGACCCAGAGAAATGTGCTGTAAGGAGGCAGGAGCCTCAAGTAACATCTTTCCCCCGAGGCAAACAGAACCACGTGCTAAAGAATGTGGAAACACACACAGGTAAATCTACCTAGAGGGTAGAAGTGTTTTGTTTTGTTTTGTTTTGTTTTGTTTTTTAATAGATAATACACAGAGTTCAGGAACCAGAAAGTATAAAAAGGTACACAGTGAAACATTTCTCTCTGTCCTTATTCATCATCTGCCTGGGTCCTGCCACCACTTGCTTCCCTCCCCAGTAGATAGCCACTTACTTAGTTTTTATATATCATAAGCAAATACAAATAGGGAACTTCTTTTCTTAACAAATGAATTTAGTAAGTGTTTTTTAAAATGCAGATATAGGTCTTACAGATGTTTGGTTACAAGATTTTTTTTTTTTTTAAATCTTGAAAGCACAAGTAGGGGATGATAACATCTCCACTCCCTCTCTTCGTTCCAGCCTGCATCATCTCTTGTCTGCTTATCTGCAAGAGGTACTGACCACTCTTGCCATCTTCACTTTCTCTCTCTCAGTCCAGCTGTCACACTAGCGTCAGAGAGTGATCTTTCTAAAATACACATTGAACTGTGTAGCTCCCCTGTTTATTTATTTATTTATTTGACAGAGAGAGAGACAGTGAGAGAGGGAACACAAGCAGGGGGAGTGGGAGAGGGAGAAGCAGTCTTCCCACGGAGCAGGGAGCCCGATGTGGGCTCGATCCTAGGACCCCGGGATCATGACCTGAGCCGAAGGCAGACGCTTAACGACTGAGCCACCCAGGCGCCCCTCCCCTGTTTATTTCTCACCGCATACAGATTCTGGGTTCTTCCTTACCTGGCCACTCCACCTTATGCTGCTTCAGTCCCTCACCACATTTTATTCTCTGTACTCTGTGCCATTTCATCTTTCCCTGCTGTTGCGTATGTGGCTCTCTTTGTCTAGAATGTCTACCACTGGGGCGCCTGGGTGGCTCAGTTGGTTAAGCGACTGCCTTCAGCTCAGGTCATGATCCTGGAGTCCCGGGATCGAGTCCCGCATCGGGCTCCCTGCTCGGCAGGGAGTCTGCTTCTCCCTCTGACCCTCCTCCCTCTCATGCTCTCTGTCTCTCATTCTGTCTCTCGTCTCTCTTGTGGCGCTGCAAGAATACTCGCATCTCTTAAATAAATAAATAAAATCTTTTTAAAAAAATTTAAAAAAAAAAGTTTAGAATGTCTACCACTACATTCACTAATGAATTCTTACTCATTTTTCAATAGCTAGTTTAGCGACATGTCCAGGACACCTGTGCTCACCATTACAGATGGCATTAATCTTTTCTTGCCCTGTGATACGTCTTTCCCTTACATACACATGTTTCAGTTAGAGCAGTTACCACTGGAAGCCATCATCATTTATGTGTCGGTGCCCTCCACTAGTCTGTAAGCTCCTCGGAAGCAGAAACTATATCTTTTTTCATTTTTTGTAAAGGTTTAATTTATTCATTTGAGAGAGGAGAGAGAGAGAGCATGCATGTGTGCACAGTGGTGGGGAGGGACAGAGAGCGGTAGAGAGAGAATCTCAAGCAGACTCCCTGCTGAGCACAGAGTCCAGTGTGGGGCTCGATCTCATGACCCCATGATCATGACATGAACCAAAATCAAGAGTCCCACACTTAACCAACTGAGCACCCAAGCACCCCTCTTTCTTCATTTTTATATCCCTCTTGCTTATCATAGCTCTTAGAACATAATAGGTACTCAGCTCTGTTGGAAAGTTCTTCCGTCCATTGAACTGAAAACTTCTTTCCAATAAATACTTTCTATACCCTGGTTCAAGTTCTGCCCTCTGAAGCAACACAGCAACCAGTCTCTCTCCTCACAGTTTCCCTCCCCCTCATCGCAAATCAACTTTATTGCGGCATTTGAAGACATTTCTCATTTTGCCCTGGGTATATGTTTCATCTAGGGTGAACAGCTTCCTTCCGGTAGCTCTTCCTCATGGACCTTCACCATCTGGTCTCCTTCCAGTTTAATGTACATAGCCCAGCCTAACACGTGAAGTCACCTCCTGCCCAGGCCTGTTTTTACACTGGCTTATAGTTCTTCCAGTTCTCATTTGCTTCACTAGGCAGTTCTTCCTCTTGGGACCTCAGCTTATATGTGAACCAAGGTAATGTTATACTAGGGTTGTTCTTGAATTCTTAAGGCTGGTTAATAGTTTCCTTTTGCTTCATAACAAATTACCACAAATGTAGTGGCTTAGAATAGCACAAGTTTATTATATCACAGTTTCTTTGGGTCAGGAGTCTGGTTATGGGTTAGTTCTCTACTCAGAGCTTCAGAGGACTAGAATTTGGCCAGGGAGGCAATCTCCTCTGAGACATAGGATTCTCTTCCATGCTCACTGGTTTTTGGTAGGATTTAGTTCCTTATGGGTGTAGAATGAGGTCTTCCATATCCGTGCTGGCTATTGGCTGGGGAGCACTCACAGCTCTTAGAGGTTACCTGCAATACCCTACCACATGGCCCTCTACACAACATGGTACTTTCCTTTTTCAAGGTCTATAGGAAAATATGTGCTACAGATTGTTCAGATCTCTCTGACTTCTTTGATCCCTAAACTGTTTTTAAAGGGTTCGCCTGATTAGATCAGCCCCACCCATACGCAAGGGAAGGAGATTATACAGGGTACGCACACCTGTATGCATGTGGGAATTTTAGAGGCCATCTTAGAATTCTACCTAACAGATCTCTCTTGGCCTCACATCCCCACATATTTTTGAGAACATTTTATTCATATTTATTGAATAAATACTGTGTACAAGCACTGTTCTCAGCACTGGGAGTACAGTATTGGTGAGATTCACATTCTGGTAGGGAAGGCAGGCAGAAAGCACTTAAACCAATATTTAATATGTTAGGTGGTGAGTAAGGACTAAAGAGAAATACAAAGCAGGTTAAAAGGACAGAGTAACAGGGGCACTTGTTTAGCTAGGTTGGTCTGTTCTGTTTGATGAGACACTTGAATAGAGACCAGAGGAAATGCAGAAGTGCACCATGTGGCTCTCTTGAAGAGTTATTCCAAACAGAGGGAGAAGCAAGTTTAGATTCAGGTGGGAGGGGGACATTGTGAGCAACGGAAGAGGCGGGCAGTAGAGGATATCAGAGAAATCACAGGGGCTGGATCATGTGAGGCCCTTGGACTTGGTTCTGATTAAGATAATGAGAAGCAGCTGGAGGTTTTGGGGAAAAGGGATGACATAATCCTACTAACATTCTAAAACGATCACTCAGCCTGCTCTATGGAGAATTGGCTCTAAGTAAGCAAGGGGACAAGTTAGGAGGCTGTTGCAGTAATTCACATAGTTGATGATGGAGACTTGGACTAGGATAGTAGTGTTGGAAGAGGTAAGAGTGTTAGACTTTGGATATATTTGGAAGATAAAACTCAGGATTTGGAGATAGACTAGATGTTGGCTGCAAGAGAATGAGAGGGTTCAAGGACCAAGCCAAGGCTTTTGTGCCTGAGTAATGTAAAATTAGAATTGCTGGGGTACCTGGCTGGCTCAGTCGGTGGAGCATGCAACTCTTGATCTCTGGGTTGTAGGTTCAAGTCCCACATTAGCTATAGAGACTATTTAAAAAATAAAATCTTTAAAAAAAGTAGAATTGCCAGGTACTGAAGTGGTAAAACCTGGGAGAGGAAAAGGTGTTGTTTGTTTTGAAAACTTTTTAGTTTGAGATAATTTTGGATTTATAGAAAGTTACAAAGATAGTACAGGGAATTCCCATATATCCTTCACCCAGCTTTGTCTGATGTTAATATCTTACATAACTAACTCTGGTCCTTGGTCAAAACCAAGAAATTAACACTGGTATAAACTAAACTGTAGACTTTATTTGGATTTTGCCATTTTTTCCACTACCACCCTTTTTTTGTTCCAGGATCCAGTCCAGGATACCACGTTGCAATTAGTCATCATGTCTCCTTAGTCTCCTCCCAGTCTTTCTTAGTCTTCTTGTTGGAAAAGTTTTCTTAGACTTTACTTGTTGGAAAAGGTGTTTTTGGATATATTTTGTTTTGTCTACTCCTTGTTTAGAAAATTTTGATTATTTGGTTAAGTAGGGAGTTAAAAATTCAGGCAGAGATCTGGACCGGAGATTTAAATTTGGGAACTTTCAACATGGAGTCCTCTAGCAGACTAGAGGTCACCTAAGGTGTGAGTGTAGTCAGAGAAGAGAAGTTTGAGGGTAGAGCCTTCCTATACCTCAGTGTTTCAAGGTTGGAAGGACCCAGCAAAAGAGATGGAGAATGAGTAGGAATTGAACTAGGACGCGAACCATGTTTTTGCTTAAAGAATTTATTTATTTATGTATGTACGTATGTACGTATGTATGTAGGCATAAGCAGGGGAAATGACAGAGGGAGAGGGAGAAGTAGGCTGTCCTCTGAAAAGGGATCCCGATGCAGGGCTTGACCCCAGGATCCTGGGTTCATGACCAGAGCCGAAGGCAGACACTTAACCAACTGAGCCACCCAGGCACTCTGGGAGTGAACTATTTTTTTTTTTTTTTTTAAGATTTTATTTATTTATTTGACAGAGAGAGACACAGCGAGAGAGGGAACACAAGCAGGGGGAGTGGGAGAGGGAGAAGCAGGCTTCCCGCCGAGCAGGGAGCCCGATGCAGGGCTCGATCCCAGGACCCTGGGACCATGACCTGAGCCGAAGGCAGCCGCTTAACGACTGAGCCACCCAGGTGCCCCGAAGTGAACCATGTTTTAAACACCAAACTAAAAAAAGAACTCAAGGAGAAGGGAGTGATCAGTTGTGCCAAATGCTACTGATGGGTCCAGCAAGAGGACAACTGGATATTGATTGTTGGATTTGGTGGTGTGAAGGTTATTGGTCTTGATAAGAGCAGTTTTGGTGGAGTGGTGGAGATGAAAGCTTGATAGAATGGAAAGAGAGGATCACCCCAAATATAAGTCTCCATGGCTGCTGGAGAGTGGTCTTTGCTTACTCTCGTTCTGTACTGAAACTAGCACTGCTCCTGTTCTGCCAAGCTGTCTGGATCCCTCATTCTCTGGTAACAGGATCCCCTATATCCTTAGTCAGTTCCTGCTCTGCTCCTGCTCTTTTTTTTTAAGATTTTATTTATTTGACAGAGAGAGACACAGTGAGAGGGAACACAAGCAGGGGGAATGGGAGAGGAAGAAGCAGGCTTCCCGCAGAGCAGGGAGCCCGATGCAGGGCTCGATTCCAGGACCCTGGGATCATGACCTGAGCTGAAGGCAAATGCTTAATGGCTGAGCCACCCAGGTGCCCCTCTGCTTCTGCTCTTAATTAATCTGTGGGCTTCTCTAAGTTCACCCCTTTCCTTACAGTCTGTTCAGAGCATGCTCTTTTCCTTTATCCCGCTTGCCTTAGTTTCTGGAGGACGGGAAGAGCATGCTCCTCTCCCAGTGTCCTTTCTGAACCATTACACTTCTATCTTGTATCAGAATCCCTGCTCCTTTGAACCTAATGCTACATCACTTTTTGGCTACATCACCTTCTGTCTCTTTATCTTTATGTATTAGCCTCCAAATCTCCCAGCCCTAGCGTCATTTATTAAAGCCTCCTGCCTATATCTTTCTTCTTCTACAGTGGTTCTCAAGGATGTACATCTCTGGATGTACTTCCAGACCAGCAGCCATCAGCAACACTGGGGAACTTGTTAGAAAAGCATATTCTTGGGCCTCACCTCAGACTTAACAAACAAATTCTGGGAGTAGGGCCCAACAATCTTATTTTTTAACAAGCCTGCAAGTTACTGATTTGAGAACTACTGATTTACCATAAATCCTGCTATTATTCTGCGAGACTTTAGTGATCATATGGATTATACCATCCTCACGTTCTTTGATCTTCTCAACCACAGTGACTGACCTTCACCTTCATTATCCCTCCACACCCCCTACTACTTTCTGACCATCCTCCCGTCCTTCTGGCACTCTCAGTCTGTTCCACCCACTAACTGTATCGTCAGCTGTCTATCCTTCTTTATTCCCTCATCAGGCTGGGCCTTAATGTAATTTTAAAGTATTATCCTTCTGCCAAGCCATTTGGCAGAATCCCCACCCTGGGTTGATGCTGCAGTCTACCTTTTCTGCTCCATCTGACTAACAGAATGCTGTTCCAGGAAATCATATGATAGTACAGATTTGGTGCTGCTGCAGAGTCACTCACCCTCTCAGGAAAGTCTTCTGATCACCCTGTTTAGAACTCTAGTATTTCCCCCGTCACCAGCATTCCCTATCCTTTACTGGTTTATTTTTCTCCGTAGCACTTATCACTATTTGATATCACTATTTTTTCATATAATTTCAATAATTTTTCATTATTTGTTTATTGTTTACCTTCCCCTACTAGATAATAACTTCCTAAGGGCAGTAGATTTTTGTCTGGTTTTTTGACTGTATATTCTTAGTGTTTAAACAATGCCTGGCACACAGTAGGTTCTCAGTAAATATTTTTGATTAGTGATTCTCCAACTTCAGTTGACTTTCAGTACTGCCCATTTCCCCTTACATGACCTTGGTCAGCTGCCCTTCTCATTTTCATCTAAGACTACTCCAAATCTTTTCCAGTCTTATTCAGACCTTCCTGCCATTCGTCTCCCTCAAACTCAATGGACCTCCTTGCCTCCTATTTCACAGAGAAAGGGGAGATCATCAGGCATAATTTTCTCAGCTTTTTGTTCCCTTAAATGCGAACTCAGAGACATCTGTGCCTAACCTCCTTTTCGTTCATTCATTCTGAAATCTCCTTTGTTTTCTTCCATCAGCCTTTTCACATCTACCATTCCAAGTTCTCAGCCTGAAGCTGTCTTCCCAAGTCTGTCACACACTCCAAAAGGAAAAAGTGCCCTTGTCATGTGCCCTCCTCGCTGCCCCCCGCCCCCAGTGTTTCCTTTCCTTCCATTCCAGTTTAATCAAGAGTCACCACTCTTGTTTCCTTTTCCCTATTTTGATTCACTTCTCAGTCCTCTGCTATCATCACCACTTGCCTCTCAGCTACTGATAGGTCATTAATGCCTTCCTATTTGCCACCCCCAGCAGACAGATGTATTTCAGTCCTTATCCTGGGTTTCCCTTTGAGTCTGATGTAAAGGAGTCTTTGTTGAAATGTTACTTCCTTGATACCACACATTTCTGGTCCTCCTTGTTCTCCTTGGCTGTTCCAGCTTGTGTCCTTCAAGTTTCTCTTCCTCCACCTCTTTCTTAAATGTTGGTGTTTCCCAGGGCTTTATCTTAGCCCTCTGTTCTTCTTACTTGATAAGGTCTCATTGGAAGATTACAACTGGTTCCATATCTTTCAGCCACTGCCTCTGTGCTGTGCTGACTTCTAAACTTTTACCTCCAGTTCCTAAGCTCTGCCACAAGCTTCAGACTCACATAAATAAATGTGGTATCTGATATATGCTTCAGACTCAGCAAAACCATCTTTTTTTTTTTTTTTTAAGATTTTATTTATTTATTTGTCAGAGAGAGAACAGAAGCAGGGGGAGCGGCAGGCAGAGGGAGAAGCAGGCTCCCCGGTGAGCAAGGAGCCCGATGTGGGACTCGATCCTAGGACCCTGGGATCATGACCTGAGCCAAAGGCAAACACTTAACCAACTGAGCCACCCAGGCGTCCCTCAGCAAAACCATCTTGAACATGTTGACCATGTTTATATTGTATTAGCCTTTTTTTTAAAGATTTATTTATTTTTTTTAGAGAGAGTGAGAGAGAGCACAGGCAGGAGGGGCAGAGGGAGAAAGAATCTCAAGCAAACTCCTCACTGAGCATGGAGCCTGTGTATTAGCTTTTTAAAAACAGCTGCCTCACATTTCATGAGGTAACTTAATAAAGTCGCTTTAGTAGGTAATTCACCTTTAGTCCCAGCATCTACATAATAACCAGCTTTAACCTTTTGTTCTATTTTCTTACAGAATTTTCCAATGCTCAGTTTTACATTGTTTAAATCATATAATATAAACAGTGTTCATCTTTTTGCTTACTATAATGTGATATTTTCCACTCCTTAAGAAATCTTTGCATTGTATTCTAAATATATAATATGCAATAAAATAGATAAGCATTAATATTTAAACAATCTCCCATTTTTTATCTAATTTTTATTTTTGTTGATATATTTTAAGATAAATTCCAGATATCAGATTATTTTTAGTGTACATCTATTTTTAGTGTATCATTATTTTTAGTGTACATCTATTTTTTTAATGGCTTTTTTTTTTTAATCACAGTGTGCTCTTGGATTTTTCAAATCAGTATTGCTTTTGGGGTTTTTTTAAACAGTTATTGGTGCATCTGAAAAGTCTGTAGTCAGTTAACACTTCAGTCAGGTCTTTTCCAGTTATTTCAGTGGGTGCATCACCCTCTTTACTGACATGCTTTCAAAGTACAAGTATGGAGTAGACAGAGTCATGACTGAGAAATTATGGGGAAACTCTAGTGGAAGAGGATTTAGGATTGAAGAAGAGCCGGTGGTCACGCCAGGGCTGGCAGCCAGCAGACAAGAGTCTTGGACCTGAAATGTTATAGTTTACCAGCAGAAAGCTATTCCGGGACAGTACCATATTTTACATGTGTTACACATGTTTTGATAAAACCGAAGCATTGTTGGTGAAAGGATTATACTGTTTCTCTTTCTAGGTCTTTCTGGAACCTTTTGCTATATTTTTATTTCTTTTCATTCATTCATACAAGTATCCTTGAGTGCCCACTACGTCCCAGGCAGCCCTGTAGGTAAAAACCTCAGCCATCAAGGAGTGTACATTCTGTGTATAGAGTTAGGAAATAAGATGAAAAAAGCAAAATATATGATATATAAGATAGGATATATAAGTGACGTGGAGAAAATAAATGATCTGTAAGATTCAAATGGTGTGGAGAAAAATACAGTATGGAAAAGTAATAGGGAATGTTCAGGGAGTGGGTTACAATTTTTTAAAATATGGCCAAGGCCAGTCTTCTCATTGAGAAGATCACATTTTGAGTAAACACCTGAAGGCGGTAGGGGACTGAGCTATGCCAAAGTCTAGGGAAAAGTATTAGGCAGAGGGAGCACCAAGTTGTAAAGAGCCTCAGGCAGAAATCTGCCTGCCGGTCTGGGGCCAGGAAGGAGGTCAGTGTGTTCTTAGAGTAGTGACTTAGGGAAAGAGGAATAACAGGTGAGGACCGGGAGTGATGAAGGCCTTTGTAAGAACTTTGGCTTTTACAGACAGGTGATGTAGAAACCATTGGCAAGTTCTGGGCCTGAGTGGCATCATCTAATTTGCATTTTAACAGGCTCCCTCTGGCTGCTGTGGTGAGAATAGACTGAAGGGGGCAAAGGCAGAAATAGGAAGATTAGTTAGGAGGCCATTTTAATAACCCAGGTGAAGAGATAGTGGCTTGGGCCATAGTAATAGCAGCAGGGCTTGGATTCTAGATGTATTCTGAAGGTAGTGCCAGCAGGATTTACTGTCCAATTCAACATGGGATGTGAGAGGAACAGCCTTTGCAGAGGGCTGAGTAGAGCTTTGTGGGTTATTCAAAGTTGGCAGTTGTTCCCACATTACTATATGTATGTGCATACTAGTGGTCAGTTTCACTGTGACTGGATTTAGAAACATCACATATAAAACAATATTAACAAGCCATAAACTTAATGAATAAGAGAAACAATACAATAAAAAGACAGCCTTCAGGGCAGAAATCAAAACAGCAGTCGATCATAGGGTTCTCATGTATGTTCCCAACTTCACTTACTTTTTTGTGTCCTTTAATTCTCAGTTCTGTCCTAGAATAGTCAATAGGCATTTTCTACAAAATTTATTCCAAGTGTAATTCTCACAAACTATTCCTCTGCCACAGTCAGGCTCTTGTATGTAGATGACTCACTCATAATCTCACTCTTTACTGAGCTCCCTCTTACTTACCCCTTCAGAATCTTCCACACGTAGCATGCTAAATGGTAGGAAATGTAATTAACTTTGTTATTCAGAGACATTAACTGATGCAGAATAGGGTATCCCTGCTTTTAAGAAAGAATCTAAGTCTGGTTCTTTAGTTTTTTAAAATATAATTCAGTTTTTGATGTGTTTATCGGTTATCTAAAGTGACTAGATTTCCCTTTATCAGCCACACAAAATCTTTATTCCAGGCTTTCATCAGAACAAAAGAGCTATCTCAAAAACTACTGAAGCCTGAAACTTTCAAGGGAGAGAGGTTATAGAACAGACTAGATGATACTCATTTATTTCTTCATCCATTCATTTAATAAATATTTACTGAGCACCTGCTAATGGCCAGGCATTGGAAATAAAACAGTGAGCAAGGCAGACAATGCCCTGGCCCTGCCTCACAGACCTTATAGTCCTTGTGTTCTATATTTCTTTTGCCATTAAATTGGGCAAACAGAAAGTAATCTTAGGAAAGCTAATATTATAAAATGATTAAAATATGAGCTTTGTGACCTTAGGTAAGTGATTGAACCATTCTGAGCCTCAGTTTCTTCATCTATAAAATGGTACCTATATTACAGCCTTGTTAAGAGAATTAAATATGTGTAAAGTGCTTTAGCACAGCATTTATTTAAGGTTAATTATTTTATTCTTAAAGCCTATTTGGACCCAATAACAAATAAAATAGTTTTATGAAACAAATTCTAAAAGTATGGACTGAAAGGGGTGCCTGGGTGGCTCAGTTAAACATCTGCCTCTAGCTCAGGTCATGATCTCTGGGTCCTGGGATTGAGCCCTGTGTCAGGCTTCCTGCTCAGCAGGGAGTCTGCTTCTCCCTCTGCCCCTCCCTTTCACCCTGCTCATGCTCTCTCTCTCAAATAAATCTTGAAAAAAAAAAGTATGGATTGAAAAAAGAAATTCTCACACACACACACACACACACACACACATACACACACCTCTGAGAGCACCTGACTTTACCTCAGATCTAGAAAGGCTTTGCTGAGATCGTGTTTGAGGAAAAGTCTGGAAGTGGGTGAAAGTATTAAGGAATCCATCTGGGAGGATTCTTATGACACTGATCTCCCTCACCAAATGCTGGGCTTCTGGAGCCAGGGTCTGTCTCTCCTTTAGTCTAGTAACCCTACCATGGGATTATGGTAAACACCAAGAATATCTTTGTTGAGTAGATCAACTAGAGACTTTCATGGCAACTACTAGAAGAGATGTTACCACCCTGGGTTGTTGGAACCTGTCCAGGCCTAGGTTTCTTTCACCTGACCACTGCAGCTTCATGAGCCCCTTCCTGAATCCATGGATCTGGATCAGATTCAGAGGAGGCAGGGCAAGGTGCTACAGTTGTTGCTTCTGAGGATGCTTAAGCTGTGTTATAAGGGGCATTTGGCTACTCTGGTCAATTCATTGGCAGTTTCTTGGCAATGTTTCCTCAATTGTGTGAATCCCCACCTGAATGTCCACTTCCTAAGTCTTCTTCCTCAGCATATTCCTGTCCCTTCTTGTCCCCAAACACTGAACAACCACCTTACTTAGAATCAGACATACTTAAAACCTTTGTGTTTGGATTCTTCCTTCAAATGCCTTGCTGATCCTTGGTTGACTAAAATAAGGAATGTTTTTCTGTGTTTGAATTAATTCATTTGGTTTTTTAAACAGGCTCTCTAATTGAACAGCTAACTACAGAAAAATATGAGTGTATGGTGTGCTGTGAATTGGTTCGCGTCACAGCACCAGTGTGGAGTTGTCAGAGCTGTTACCATGTGTTTCATTTGAACTGCATAAAGAAATGGGCACGGTCTCCAGCATCTCAAGCAGGTCAGTCATTTCTCTCTTCTGAATAGTTATTCTCACTCATTTGATATATTCAGGTTTTAAACTTAGCTTTTTTTTTTTTAAGATTTTATTTTTTTTCTTTTATTTATTTTTATTTATTTATTTGTCAGAGAGAGCATGCACACAAGCAGGGGAAGCGGCAGCAGAGGGAGAAGCAGGCTTCCCGCTGAGCAGGGAGCCCAATGTGGGACTCGATCCCAGGACCTTGGATCATGACCTGAGCTGAAGGCAGACGCTTAAGTGACTGAGCCACCCAGGCGTCCCTAAGATTTTATTTTTAAGTATACCCAATATGGGGCTCCAGCTTACAACCCTGAGATCGAGTCATACTCTCCACCGACTGAGCCATCCAGGCACCCCTTAAACTTAGGTTTAAAAATAACTAATTCCTCTTGAATATTTTATCTGTGCTGTTGCCTTGAACACATGTTTTAGATGACTAGTATGAAGCTGTAGATCTTAAATAAAGAACTAAGGGGTGCCTGGCTATCTCAGTTGGTAGAGCATGCAACTCTTGATCTCAGGGGCGTTGAGTTCAAGCCCCATATTGGGCACAGAGCTTACTTAAAAGGTAAAAATAAAATAAAATTTTTATTTATTTATTTATTTTAAGATTTAATTTATTTATGTGGCAGAGAGAGAAAGCAAAAGAGGGAACACAAGCAGGGAGAGTGGGAGAGGGAGAAGCAGGCTCCCCGCTGAGCAGGGAGCCCAATGCGGGGCTCGATCCCAGAACCCTGGGATCATGACCTGAGCTGAAGGCAGATGCTTAATGACTGAGCCACCAGGCGCCCCTAAAATACAATTTTTTAAAAAAAGGAAATTTAAAAAACAGCTTAACATAACAATATTAAAATATATTTGGGATATAACAAAATCAGTTACATTTATTGAAAATGGTAGCTTTTATCCAAGTAGCAATTACAGAAAACATTTCCTGTATAGTTTGCTTTAGAAAATTTATAGAAAGCAGTTATTGGGATGCCTGGCTGGCTCAGTTGGTTAAGCAACCAACTTGTGATTTCAGCTCAGGTCACGATCTCATGGGTTGTGAGATCGAGCCCTGCAGAGTTGAGCCTCTGTGCTCAGCATGGGGTCGGTGGAGTCCTCTTGAGAGATTCTCTCTCTCCCTCTCTGTCTCCCTCTGGCCCCCCTCCCCTGCTTGTGCTCACTTGTGCTCTCTCTCTTTCTCTAAATAAATAAATAAAATAGCCACCTGGGTGGCTCAGTTAAGTGTCTGACTTTGGCTTGGGTCATGATCTCAGGATCCTGGGATCTTGCCCTGCCTTAGGCACTGCACTCAGCGGGGAGTCTACTTGTTCCTCTCCCTCTGCCTCTCCCCCTGCTCATGCACACACTGTCTCTCTCAAATGAATAAATAAAATCTTTTTAAATAAATAAAATCTTTAAAAATTTCCTTAAAAAAAAAATAACATGTTTTCTGATTTGTGACTCTTCTAATTTAAGGCATCTGAGGGTGCCTGGCTGGCTCAGTCGGTAGAGCATGCAGTTGTTGATAGCGGGGTTGAGGGTTCGAGCCCCATGTTAGGTGTAGAGATTACATAAAAATAAAGTCTTTAAAAAAAAAAAAAGACATTTGGGTTTTCCTGAATGTACTCAAATATTTTATCCTCTTTTTTTTTTTTAAGATTTTATTTATTTATTTGACAGAGAGAGACACAGCGAGAGAGGGAACACAAGCAGGGGGAGTGGGAGAGGGAGAAGCAGGCTCCCCGCTGAGCAGGGAGCCCGATGCGGGGCTCAATCCCAGGACCCTGGGATCATGACCTGAGCCGAAGGCAGATGCTTAACAACTGAGCCACCCAGGCACCCCCCTCTTTTTTTTTTTAAGCCAAGACTTAGATGATGTTTACCTTAATATTAGAGGGGCACCTGGGTGGCTCAGTCGTTAAGCGTCTGCCTTCGGCTCAGGTCATGATCCCAGGATCCTGGGATCGAGCCCCATGTCGTCAGGCTCTCTGCTCAGCAGGAAGCCTGCTTCTCCCTCTCCCACTCCCCCTGCTTGTGTTCCCTCTCTCGCTGTGTCTCTGTCAAATAAATAAATAAAAATCTTTAAATCTAAAATCTTTTTTTTTTTTAAGATTTTATTTATTTATTTGAGAGAGAGAGAATGAGAGAGAGCACATGAGAGGGGGGAGGGTCAGAGGGAGAAGCAGACTCCTTGCCGAGCAGGGAGCCCGATGCGGGACTCTATCCAGGGACTCCAGGATCATGACCTGAGCCGAAGGCAGTTGCTTAACCAACTGAGCCACCCAGGCACCCTAAATCTAAAATCTTAAAAAAAAAAATAAAGCCCCGAAGCGGGGGGCACACACTTAATGACTGAGCCACCCAGGCGCCCCTAAATAAAATCTTTAAAAAAAAAAAAGAACCACATAATGAATTGATAATCATGTGAAGTGATGGAGGTGTTAGCTAATGTGACAGTGATAATCCTATTATAGTTTATAAATGTATCAAGTTAACATGTTGTACATCTTAAACTTAGTGTTATGTCAATTATATCTCACTTGACATTAAAAAAAATGGGTACCTGTTTGATTACTATATTTAAAGTCCTTATATATAAATCCAAATGCAGTATTTAAACAGAGCATTCAGTATTGTGAATTTGTTTCTTAATATCCTGATATCCTTAATATCTGATATCTTTAACATGAAATGACTACTGCTGCTATAATATTAAGGCTTCCTTTAGGTTTAAATTTTTAAAAATTACATGTACTTTTGTAAGGAAATTATTTTGGTTTCCTCTCCTTTTTCTTGACAGATGGCCAGAGTGGTTGGAGGTGCCCTGCCTGTCAGAATGTTTCTGCACATGTTCCTAATACTTACACTTGTTTCTGTGGTGAGTTTTTTTTGCTTTCACTTGAGTCTCTTCCACTTCATGCATTGTAACTCATTTTCCAACCCAGAAGAAGTGATGTACCAGGCATATTTTAGAAGTTCCTAATAAGACTTCAAGGTTCCAGGAGTTTACTGACATCATCTGCCTGTGGTCCATCACACAGCCAGAGTCACAGGCCTTTGTGCTTTTGGCAGGCTTTTCTGGACATGGGCCTTCTCATCATGCCCACCAGGCTCATGCTACTTCTGAGCTGTGGTGCTGGTCTCCGTGATCTTTTTTTTTTAAGATTTTATTTATTTGACAGAGAGAGACAGAGCGAGAGAGGGAACACAAGCCGGGGGAGTGGGAGAGGGAGAAGCAGGCTCCCCGCTGAGCAGGGAGCCCGATGTGGGGCTCGATCCCGGGACCCTGGGATCACGACCTGAGCCGAAGGCAGATGGCTAACGACTGAGCCACCCAGGTGCCCATGGTCTCCGTGATCTTACCTTTAGACCAGAGATCTTACCTGACCAGATGGTGGAGGCAGGCATAGACATGGGCTCCTTCTCACCCTTAACTGTAACAGCTTTGATATTCCAGATTTGAGCAGTATGAGTAAAGTGTTGAAAAGTACTTTATTTTAACCCAGGAAATCAGTCATTGGGGGTCTTTATAGTAAAGAAAGATTTTCTATAAACCAGCATTACAAACTCTATCCTCCCTCTTTGTGGAAAACTTCTTCCTGTTTTTGAATAGCTCAATTCCCCTATGTGTTAAGACGAACTTTCTTCAATCCAGATGCTCATTCTTGCTGCTAGTCTATTTTCTGCATGTTTTTTATTATTTTTTTTTCTTTCCTGCCTTTTAATGGCTAACCTTCATCTAGTTGTTGATTTTTCAAATTTTGTTTAACTGTCTGTCTCCCTTCTTGAACCATTGCATTTTTGCTTCTTTCTTTGTCACCTTGCTGCATCTGTTTTCAGAAGTCATCAGTGGCCCATACCTGACCAAATCCAGGGCTGATTTAGAAGTTCTTAACCTTTTTGGCAACACAGTAGCCCTTGGACCTTTTGGCCATTCCTTTCTTGAAATGACTAGCTCTTCCTGTTTATTTCTGTAGGCTTTAATTTGCTCATATTTTTTCTTTCCCATTACTTAACTAGCAGCTTTCACTGAGAGTTAGTCTTGACCATCAAGTCTTCATTAGTCTCTTGGTGAACTCAACTATGTTCTTCCCCATCTTCTCTTTAAATCTTCATCACTGACTCCTCATCCATTCAAGATCAGACCCCAAACATTGTTTTCCAAAGGAAGCCTTCCTTTCTTATCTCCTCTCCCACTTTGGCCACTCTTTTATTTGGAATCTGCTGGTCTTTTATGTTTTATTGCCACAATCTGAGCCTTAAAAGATAGTAAAATAGTATTTGTTGAAGCAATGAATATTTTGGAATGTACTATTGGAAAGGCAACCTGAAACTGGAAGCAAGAGATCCATGTAAAACTATACAAATAGGACCAACACCAAAGCTTAATTACCTTATTTTAAAGGATTTTTAAACATAAAACATAAAACATAAAAAGTGGAATTAAAAGTCTTGTTAAAGCCTTCACTGACCGATCTCAAGTGAAGAAGAGTAAAAGTGTATAATGGGTGTTAGAGTGGGCGAGAAAGGAAGGGGGTACAAGATTTCAAAGGTAAACAGGAACTAAGAGCAGTGGGAAGGGGAAGAGCCTACATGTGGCTCCAAAGTTTCATGCTTTGAAAATGGTGATACCAAGGGCAGAAAAAGGCAGGTCAAGAGAACCAGGATTGATAGGGACAGTGAGTTCAATTTGGAAATGTTGAGTAGGATGAGTGAACAAGGCATCCAGTGAGAGGTGTCCAACAAGGAGTTAGGAATATTTAAAGATGTTTTTGTTATTATTATTTGAAAGAGAGCATGAGCTGGGGGAGGGGCAGATGGAGAAGGAGAGGCAGACTCCCCGCCAAACAGGGAGCCCGATGCGGGGCTCGATCCCAGGACCCTGGCTGGGATCATGACCCCAGCCAAAGGCAGGCACTTAACCGGCTGAGCCAACCAGGCGCCCTGGGAGCTGGGAATATTTAAAGAGAGATCAGGACTTAGAGATGATAGTTGCAGTTGAGAGTAGTGGATGGAAGGGCAAGGAGTAAAAAGGGTCTAATGCAGAGCCCTGGCAGAAAGAAGAAAAATAAAACATCATTTAGAGTCAGGGAAAAGAGGTGGAGCCATTGAAAGATGGTAGGGGGAACCCAGGGCATTGTATTAAAGCAAGAGAGCACAGAGGCGGGGAAGTTTTTCTAATAGTCTGGAGTTGAGATTCTGGCAAATAGACAAGAGTAGAAGTAGCAGGAGAGTTGAGGTGAGATACACTGTGTAGGGAAATTGAGAAGATTTGGTGATTAAGTAGATTATGGAAAGAAAAAGAGAGTCAGGGATGACTCTAGTTTTTCAGTCTGTGACTCCCGACAGTGATGGTGTTACTGACAGAAATAGGAAACACTGAAGAAGGAGGGGTTAAAGGGAAAAGATACTAACTTTGGCTGTAAATGTAGAGTTTGGGGTGACTGTAACACCTCACATGGAGATGTTCAGCAGATGGGTTGGACAGAGAGGGCCGGAACTGAGGATTCAGGGCAATGCAGAAAGTGTAGATTTGGGGGGAAAAAAGGAAAAAGAAAGAAAATGTAGATTTGGGAATCACAGGCCTTTAGGTACAACGAACCTCTCAACATGAATAAGGTTTCTGAAAGAAACAAGATAGAAAAGCAGAGCCCAAACACTGGGGACAGGCCATCACTTAGGGTATAAATTGCCCAAGTAAAGATGAGTTCCTCAAGGGCATGGAGGAGTCTTGTGCCTCAGTTTTACAGTTTCTGCCTCTGTGCTAAGTTCATGGAAGATAGTCACTAAAGATTTGCAGAGACACCCTAATTATAAAATTATAGCCCTCTTCTGCCTACTTCATAAGCTTTAGATTTGGCAAGTTCCTACTGTACAGGGGATTTATGTCCTTTCCATCTCTTACTGCTCCCCCATCTCCCACCCCATTGTTCTCTTCCCTTATTTCTTCTTTCTGATCCTTATGGCAGATATTCCCATATCTGTTCAAGGGTCCATTTACAAAAGATTTACCTTGTAGGGTTTGTTTTTTTTTTTTAGATTAAATATGTCGGTTAGGCAAAGTGGCATTTTCATAAGTAAAAGTGACTTATTTCTCTTTTCCAGATAATCCAGAATTTAGGATTTATCATACTCAGTGAAGCTTTTGATGAGTAGCATTACAGTCATCTTTTTATTTTAGGATGTGGGATAATGTGTTTGTCAAACTAATGAAAACCACGCTGAAGTTCATGCTGTCTAGCTATATTATACTGTTTCATTAAAGTATAAGATGTGGTTGAAGTTTATACCATTGACTCTCTGATCTGATATGTTTTAGGCAAGGTAAAGAATCCTGAATGGAGCAGAAATGAAATTCCACATAGTTGTGGTGAGGTTTGTAGAAAGAAACAGCCTGGCCAGGACTGCCCACATTCCTGTAACCTGTAAGTTGGAACACTAGACCCCTGGAGATTCCTGGTAGACACACTTTGCTCATGGCTCTGAGTACATATATCTGGTGGTTAGCATGTAACAGGATGGGGTGAAGGGCAATATGATTTCAATTTACTGAACACTTACCCTGTGCCAGGCACTCTGCAAGAGTTAACTCATTGAATCCTTACAACAGCCCAGAGATGTATAGATCTTTATCATCTCCATTTTACTGATGAGGCTCCAAAAGGCCAAATATCTTGCCCAAAGTCATAGTGCTAGGACATGGTGGAGATGGGGTTTCCACGATACTATACTGCTAGCTTCTAAGAAGAAATATCCCCCAGTGATATCCAGGTCCAAAAGAGTGACTAGGACAGACTTCTGTCTGTGAAAAGGCAATTGTGTAGTGTCCTGTTGCACGTTTTTAGGATGCGAATCCCTCTGTCCAGTAAGTAGCCAGCTTTACAATGTATCTAGTCAACTTCTAAATAAGAGGAATACCCAATACTAACAGTTGATTAGTTACAAATAACAAATTTCTACAGCTTTGACTTCAGACAAATGTTTAATTCCTGGGGTCAAGTCACTTAACGGTTGTGTGACCTTGGGCAGGTTACTTCTCTAAGCCTCACTTTCTGCATCTGTAAAATAATAATGATACGAACATCAATATTTATCTCATAGAGTTCTATGAATATTAAATTAATGCATCTAAGAGGCTTGGTATAGAGTCTGGCATATGGTAAATGGTCAAGTAATGGTAACTTGTTTTTATTACCCAAATCCAAAAGTAAAACAGACTTCAAAGTGTTACCTTGGTGCTTGTGCTGCATGGAGCAGGGGCAAATGTTGGGCCAGAGGCCTTGTGGGTCAGGATGTGGGTTGCTGCTGGGGAATTGCCCATGGTAGGAGAGCTGCCCAGACAGGGATACAGAGCCTGGCCTGCTGCCTGCTGGGCATTCAGCCCCTAACCTTCTTTTACTGCTTCTATAGGTCCTTCCTCAGAACCCAGGGACTCATCTGTTTTTGTTTTTGTTTTTTTTAAAGATTTTATTTATTTATTTATTTGAGAGAGAATGAGAGAGAGAGAGAGCACATAAGGGGGGGAGGGTCAGAGGGAGAAGCAGACTCCCCGCTGAGCAGGGAGCCCGATGCAGGACTCGATCCCGGGACTCCAGGATCATGACCTGAGCCGAAGGCAGTCGCTTAACCAACTGAGCCACCCAGGCGCCTGACTCATCTGTTTTTAAACTGTTCCTTCCCTCAGTAGGCATTTTAAGTAAATTTAATAATAAAGTAACCCTCTGCATGAACTATCTTTCTGAAGTCTTTAGCAGAAATGGCCCCCTGTCATGACTACCAGAGAACATCAAAAGTGATGCAGATTAGGTGGTCAGCATCACATCTGAAGGAAAGGAGGCCCTAAAACATCTCACTAAATGGGCTAAGACCATATTTGGAAACGTTATCTTTGACTGTCAGAACCAAAGAAAACCAGTATTTTGACTTGGGCTTTACTTTTCTGGTTAAGTATTCTAAGATGATAATGCCATAAATTCTATATGAAAACATTGTTGGTATTTTTGTTTAAACAGTTTAATCAACATTAGGCAAATACTAAAACATTTCATAGTAGGTTTATTTGTTGGCACATTCACAATAAAACCCAGTAGGAGCAACTTTGTTCAGGTTTGGATACATGAGTATCATTTATTCATCTAAGCCTTTCTCTTTTAGTCTCTGCCATCCTGGACCTTGCCCACCCTGCCCTGCCTTCATGACTAAAACATGTGAATGTGGACGGACCAGGTAAAGTTAGAACTGCTCTCTAAAGACTTCAGTGTTCACTTTGATGATTTATGTGTGAATTTCTAAAGTAAGAATTAGTGAGTAGATAGAAATAAGTGGTAGGCATAAGTAGTATTTTTTTTTTTTAAGATTTTATTTATTCACTTGAGAGAGAAAGCACAAACGGGGAGAGGCAGCGGCAGGGGAGAAGCAGACTCTCCACTGAGCTGGGAGCCCGAATGGGGCTCGATCCCAGGACCTGTAGATCATGACCCGAGCTGAAGGCAGACGCCCAACCATCTGAGCCACCCAGGTGCCCCTAAATAGTACTTTTTTGTAAATAGTAGTTGACTCTGCTGCCCTGATCCTGTTTTGCAGTCTTATAAGTGATTAAGAAGTTATTTGCATGGTGAGATTATCCATTTCAGCTGAATGCCAAGATGACAGGGACTTTTTTCTTAACCTGTCTGTGGGTGAAAGAATCAGGATTAAACCCAGGCCTGTTAAGGTTCAGGAGACAGGGACCATTTACCTATACCTAGCATTATATCTGGCATCTACGAGGTTTTCAATGAATATTGTTTTTTTGTTGTTTTTTTTTTTCAATGAATATTGTTAAATGAAAAAATAAGTGACCCCAGAGCCCATCCTCTTTTCATTATAATACAAGTTCTCCGTCATCAGGGCAAGGATCACTGTTAGTTATGAAATGTTTCTGAGGCTCAGTAAGACCCAAATGATTTTTGAACCACAGGACAAAATGAGATTGAGCCAGTTTTCAGTGAATCACATTTGTCTGAACTTACAAGGACAGTGGTGTGGCCTGAGAGTCACATGAAGGGCTCTGGGTCAGAAAGACCAGGTCAGATCTGGGCTCTGCCACTAATTAGTTGTTGACCTGGGCAAGTTGCTTGGTCACACTGAGCCTCATTTTTCTTATCATAAAATAGAAATAACAGTGTTCACCTCCAGGGGTTGCTGTTAGCCATGATGCTGAGTACTGGAAACTGATTGTGTATGTAACAGTGACTTTTTAAAACAAAATATGTAGTTGAGATTAAAGTAGGGGATAGAATAAAACTCTTCTTGCAGGAGAGTAGACTCCAAGCTCTAAACCATTACCGGAAAGAGACCTGAAGATAGTTGTCTAAAAGCACTAACTTCATATCCTTCTCTAGGCAATAAGTCAGCAAAATTAGGATGCTTATCGGAACAAAGCCAGAATGATTTTCCCATCCTGAATCAAAGTGACATACAGTATGTTCTTAAGTATTATAACTGCATAAAATGCCGGAGTACCAGATCCCATGAGAATGCCATTGTACTTCCATTCTTAGTATATACATTATAACTAACCTTCCCTGCCCCGGCCCCCAACCCCCAAACTTTCCTGCCTCCATCTGTAAGATACTGTGGGAGCTCCCAGCTCTCTCCCCTCCTGCATGCTACTTCATGGGAACTCAGTGAAGAAATCTACAGAGAGGAACTTCATTTCTTCACTGGTCAGAATATAGGGGAGAGAGAGCAGGATGGGAAATAAGGAAAGCAAAGCAGGGGAAAAAAGAAAAAGTGGAGAGGAGGAGAATAATTAAGGAAATAAAGATTGGAGGGGGTAAACAGAAAAGTGACGGAAATGGGGTCAAGAGAAAGGTTTCATAGTTCTGGGGGGTTAAGTTTGGGCTTCATTGTTAGTTTAGCTATCCAACAGGAACTTACTGTCCGGCATCAGACTAATGCTATGTATACATCTCTTTTCTTTCCAGGCACACAGTTCGCTGTGGTCAGGCCGTCTCAGTCCACTGTTCCAATCCATGTGAAAATCTTTTGAACTGTGGTCAGCACCACTGTGCTGAGCTGTGCCATGGGGGTCAATGCCAGCCTTGTCGGATCATATTGAACCAGGGTAAGTGGTGGGCGCACCAGTCAGCAATACCTGTGTATTTTCTGGAACCTTATTTATAGTTGTCTTGATGACATGGATTGGTCTTAAGCCTATAGTTACAAGGTGTCTAGTAGCTCTGTACCTTGGGTAGAGAGAAGTGGAGATACATTAATGTTTAGATGGTTTCAGTGTTTAGTTTTAGTGTTTAGTTTCCGTGTTTAGTTTCATAATACCAGTATAGGTCATTGTCCTACTATAGAATTTGGACAGTAGATTTTAAAATGCTGTTTAAAAGTATTTGGGAAATTTTTTTAAAAAGTAACTTCTTGAAAAGGATGTAGGAGGGGTGCCTGGGTAGCTCAGTTGGTTTAGTGTTCGACTCTTGAGCTCAGCTCAGGTCTTGATCTCAGGGTTGTGAGTTCAAGCCCCACGTCGGGCTCCACACTGGGCATGGAGCCTACTTTATTTTATTTATTTATTTTTTTAAAAGATTTTATTTATTTATTTGACAGAGAGAGACACAGCAAGAGAGGGAACACAGCAGGGGGAGTGGGAGAGGGAGAAGCAGGCTTCCCGCGAAGCAGGGAGCCCGATGTGGCGCTCGATCCCAGGACCCCGGGATCATGACCTGAGCCAAAGGCAGACGCTTAACAACTGAGCCACCCAGGCGCCCTTTGGGGCCTACTTAAAAAAAAAAAAAAGGGATCTGAAAAGGCCAAAAAAATCTTGAGAAAGAATGAAGTTGAAAGACTTAAACTATCTAATTTCAAGACTTATAAAGTTACAATAATCATGACAGTGCAGTTATTGGTGTTAAAGGTAGACTAGTAGATAAATGGAAGATAATAAAGTCCAGAAATAGACCCACATATGTACACTTAGTGGATTTTCAACCACAATGTTAAGTTAATTCAGTGGGAAAAGGCGAGTCTTTTTACAAATGTTGCTAGAACAACTGGATGTATGTGTACGAAAAAATAAACCTCAACCTCTGTCTTACTCTTTACACAAAAATTCTCCGTGGATCACGGACTTAAACGTAAAACCCAGAAACATAAAGCTTCCAGAATAAACTATAAGAGAATATTTTCACAACTTTGGGGTTAGGTAAAGATTTCTTGGACAGAGCAACAAAAATACTAACCATAAAAAAAATTTTGATACATTGAACTTTAATCAAAATTAAAAATTTCTGTTCATCAAAAGATACCATTAAGAAAATGAATAGATCAATTGCAGATTGTATCCAGAATATTTGAAGTATTCCTACAAAACAGCAAAAAAAGAGGAACAACCTAAACAATGAGCAAAAGACTTGAACAGATGCTTCACAAAAGAAAACATAGGGGCGCCTGGGTGGCTCAGTCGGTTAAGTGTCTGCCTTTGGCTCAGGTCATGATCTTGGGGTCCTGAGCTCGAGCCCTGCGTTGGGCTCCCTTCTCAGCAGGGAGTC
The DNA here is from genome assembly GCF_011800145.1 of Mirounga leonina. Taxonomy (NCBI): domain Eukaryota; kingdom Metazoa; phylum Chordata; class Mammalia; order Carnivora; family Phocidae; genus Mirounga; species Mirounga leonina. The sequence continues at coordinate 37,093,325 of NW_023270433.1, read as the reverse complement.
TGCTTCTCCCTCTCTCTCTACCCCTCCCCCAGCTCGTGCTCTCTGTCTCTCTTTCAAATAAATAAAATCTTTAAAAAAACAAAAAAGAAAACATATAAATAGCCAATAGACATGTGAAAGGTGCTGTAAAGGAAATGTAATTAAATTAGAAGGAAATGTAAATTCAAACCGTAATAAGAGTAATATAGTATAACCACTTTAGAAAACAGTCTGGTAGTTTCTTAAAAGGTTAAATGTAGAATTTTACCATATGACCCAGCAATTCCACTCCTAGGCATATATCCAAAAGAGATGGAAATATATGTCTGCACAAAACTTGTAAGTGCATGTGCATAGCAGTACTATTCATCATAGTCAAAATGTGGAAACAATTCAAATGTCTTATCACCTGGGGTGCCTGGGTGGCTCAGTCGGTTAAGTGTCTGCCTTCGGCTCAGGTCATGATTCCACATTTGGTTCCCTGCTCAGCGGGGAGTCTGCTTCTCCCTCTCCTCCCTGCTCATGCTCTTTCTTGCTATCTCTGTCACTCTCTCTCAAATAAATAAATAAAATCTTTAAAACAAAACAAAAACAAGTGTCTGTCACCTGATGAATGGATAAACAAATATAACCATACAGCAGATTATTCTTCAGCCATGAAAAGGAATGTAATATTGATACATGCTGTGAAGTGGATGAACCTCCAAAACATTATGCTAAGTGAAAGAAGCCAGCCACAAAGAAACACATACTGTGTGATTCTTCTGTTTTTACAATAGCCCCTGATCTGCAGGGATCTTGGGCTATCATGTATTGGTGCCCTGTAGAGTTTTGTTTCATTAGATTTTACCTTGGTGTGATGCTATGGATCTGTGTTCGCACTTAAAATATGTAACAACCCTATGAAATGTTTTATGTTGTGTACTGTGAGGATTTCATGTAAGGAACTGTGCTGTGTGTTGTTGCTCAACTGTTCTCTTCGTGGGTCCTCTTGGGGGAAATTCCTGTCTGGCCTTATTTCCAAGAGAAGTTGTTTTTCCTCAGAGATGATTGATCTTTTTATCTTAGGAACCCTGGATAACAGACCTAATGTTTGTCTTTATAGTGTACTTTTTTAAGCTATGATTTATTCTATATCTCTGCCATTGTTCTACTTTTCACATCTTTAAATTTATGTTCCTTTGTTATATTTCATATATCCTTACATGCTACCTCAAATCCATCTGAGATAAGGCAGGAGTTAAGTATACACTGGCAGTTTGGTCTTAGCAGTATAGACTGTGGTGTGGGAGGGTCCCTTTGCGGACCATATTTAGCTCTGATTCATATTGTGCTTTTTCTCACCTAACTCCCCCACGTCTTTTTTGTACAAATTTGTATGGATCCCAGTCTCTGCCTTTCTGTTTTTGTGTAGCTGATTTTTCAAACCCAGGTGGAAACTTTTTGTCTGTCTGCAGTAAATATCTAGGAGACTCTTATGGTCGTGAGTATAGCTTATTTATCCTCTTCATTTGTAATTCTTTTAGGATCCCTCTTTAGGATCTAGAGATTTAATAAGCATTCCTCCCAGGGGTTCATTCATGTGTTGACAAAAATGCTGAATAGGCTAAAGCTGGCAGCAGACCTTCCAGACTGCCTTTGGTTCCCTAATAATCTTCAGCCAGCAATGACCACCCAGCTCTTCTGTCACCAGCTCATATTGCTGTGTCTCTTGTGCCTACGCATATATAACAGGGCTATTTAATGTTGTACTCAGGTTATTTCCTGATTGATCAGGGGCTCCATTTTGTTTTTATTGTCATAATTTTCTGACCCTTGATTCTTTTTTTTTATTGAACTGAATTAACATAGAATGTTTTGTTAATTTCAGGTGTACAGCATATTGATTTGACAACGCTATCTCAGTGCTCACCACAATAAGTGTAGTCACTGTCACCATATATTGTTATTATAGTATTATTGACTCTATTCTCTATGCTGTCCTTTTCATCTCCATGACTTATAACTGGAAGTTTGTACCTTTTAATCCCCTTCGCCTGGTTCATCCATCCCCCTACCCACTTCCCCTGTGGCAACCACAAGTTTGTTCTCTGTATTTAAGAGTCTGTTTGGTGTTTTGCTTGCTTGTTGATTCATGTGTTTTGTTCTTTAGATTCCACATAAAAGTGAAATTATATGGTATTTGTCTTTCTTTGTCAGACATACTTCATTTAGCACAATACCCTCTAGGTCCATCCATGTAGTTGCAAATGGCAAAGTCTCATTCTTTTTTTTCTTTTTTTTTTTTTAAGATTTAATTTATTTGAGAGAGGAAAAAATGAGAGAGAGAGAGAGAGCATGAGGGGGGGAGGGTCAGAGGGAGAAGCAGACTCCCTGCTGAGCAGGGAGCCCGACGCAGGACTCGATCCCAGGACTCCAGGATCATGACCTGAGCCGAAGGCTGTCACCCAACCTCTGAGCCACCCAGGCACCCCACAAAGTCTCATTCTTTTTATGGCTGAGTAATATTCCAGTGTGTGTGTGTGTGTGTGTACCCATACATACCACATCTTCTTTTTTTTTTTTTTTTTAAAGATTTTATTTATTCATGAGAGACAGAGAGAGAGAGAGGCAGAGGGAGAAGCAGGCTCCCAAGGAGCCGGGAGCCCGATGCGGGGCTCGATCCCAGGACCCTGGGACCATGACCTGAGCTGAAGGCAGACGCTTAACCATCTGAGCCACCCAGGAGCCCCATACCACATCTTCTTTATCCATTCATCTGTTTGGACTCTTGGGTTGTTTCCATATCTTGGCTATTGTAAATAATGCTGCAACAAGCATAGGGTGCATGTATCTTTTGAATTAGTGTTTTTATTTTCTTTGGGTAAATACCTAGTTTTGGAATTGCTGGATCATGGTATTTCTGTTTTTAATTTTTTGAGGAACCTCCATACAGTTTTCCACAGTAGTTAGACCAATTTATATTTCCACCAGCAGTGTACAAGGGTTCCTTTTTCTCCACATTCTCACCAACACTTGTTAGTCCTTATTTTATTTTATTTTATTTATTTGCGAGAGAGAGAAAGCCAGAGAGAAAGCATGAGTGGGGAGGAGAGGGAGAAGCAGGGTCCCTGTGAGCAGGGAGCCCAACATGGGGCTCAGTCCCAGGATCATAACCTGAGCTGAAGGCAGATGCCCAACAGACTGAGCCACCCAGGCGCCCCATCCTTATCTTTTTGATACTAGGCATTCTGACTGGTGTGAGCTGATATTGTGGTTTTGATTTATGTTTCTTTGATGATTAGTGATGTTGAGCATCTGTCAGCAGTGTGTATGTCTTCTTTGGAAAAGTGTATATTTGGGTCCTCTGCCCATTTTTAACTGGATTATTTGTGTTTTTGGTGTTGAGTTACATAAAAAAATTTTTTTTTTAAGATTTTTTTATTGAGTTGATAGAGACACAGCGAGAGAGGGAACACAAGCAGGGGGGAGTGGGAGAGGGATAGGCAGGCTTCCCATATTTTGGTTATTAACTCCTCGTTAGACATCTCATTTTCAGATATCTTCTCCTATTCGTTAGGTTGCCTTTTTGTTTTATTGATGGTTTCCTTTGCTGTGTAAAAGCTTTTTATTTTGTTGTAGTCCCAATGGTTTATTTTTGCTTTTATTTCCCTTGCCTGAGGAGACCTGTCCACAAATACGTTGCTAAGGGCCGTGTCCAAGAGATTACTGCCTATGTTTACTTTTAGGAGTTTAGTGGTTTCAGGTCTCTCATTTATGTCTTTAATTCATTCTGAGGATATTTGTGTGTATGGTGTAAGAAAATGGTCTAGTTTCATGCTTTAGCATGTAGCTGTTAAATTTTTCTAGCACCATTTACTGAAAAGACTCTCTTCCCCATTGTATATTCTTGCCTCCTTTGTCATAGATTAATTGACCATATAGGTGTGGGTTTATTTCTGACCCTCGATTCTTTTGTTCACAGCTGTCTGCTCACATCTCCAAAAATAAAAAAAAAGTACCTGTGTTCTGTCTGAGCAGAAACTTAGCAAAGAAAAGCCTCCTTGCAGGAATTCCCAGTTACTAGGGTTAATTTACCAATTCATTGATTCCATAAATATTGGTTGTATTTCCTACATCTGTATTCATCCAATAAATCTTTATTGAATAAATGAATCAGTTTTAGAACAGGGGATGAAACTGCAAAAGTACTTACTGGAAGATGGAATGTAGATTTTAAAAATCAAAAGTCTTGGTTAGGGCTTTTATTGATTTGAGGCTTTCCCCCTTCTCGTGTCTCATTGAAAGTTTTTGGTCTGTTCGTTTTATTTATAAACATTATTTCTAATGTTTGAAGTTAGAAATATTCTATTTTATTTTTTACTAAATACGTGATTTAAGATTTGATGTTTTTATAATGTTGCATTTATTTTGATGTTGATTTTCTGTGCAAGTAGATATCTAAGTTGTACTGAGAAAGAAGGAAAGCATCATTAGGTCTGCAAGATTTCAATTTAGTTTCTACTCTTTTGGTCTCTTTATTATGTAGGGCCAAGTATATTTGCACAGATTGATTTTAACAGGATAAATTTTTATTATAAATTGAAAATGTGAAGTGACACTTTTTTTTTAAAGATTTTATTTATTTATTTGAGATAGAGAGAGAGTGAGAGCTCGTTGGGAGAGGGAGAAGCAGACTCCCCGCTGAGCAAGGAGCCCAATGCAGGGCTTAATCCCAGGATTCTGGGACCAGGACCTGAGCCAAAGCCACTCCGGCGCCCCATGAAGTAACACTTAGAAAAATTATATTAATTGATGAAAATTAATTCTTTTTTTTTTTAAAGATTTTATTTATTCATTTGACAGAGAGAGACACAGCGAGAGAGGGAACACAAGCAGGGGGAGTGGGAGAGGGAGAAGCAGGCTTCCCGCAGAGCAGGGAGCCCGATGCGGGGCTCGATCCCAGGATCCGGGGATCATGACCTGAGCCGAAGGCAGACGCTTAACGACTGAGCCACCCAGGAGCTCCAATGAAAATTAATTCTTATCAGGCTTTGTTACATATTAATACATCAGAAACATAACTCCTTAAATATAACACATATTTATTGCTAACCTCAAGAAATAAAGGAACTCATTATTTCTTGAACCCACAGGAAGATCTGTAGATGTTGGACCAGGTTCTTTACCTAGCAAATAAAAGTCTTGAGTTGTTTGAACTTTCTACTCAATGTAAATACTCAAACATGATTACTTCAAATTCAGTAGTAGTAGTATACAAATTATTAAGGATTTTATATTGCGCTGATTTTTTTTATTCCTTTTTAGCAATAGAAAGTTTTTGTGAGCCTTTTATGTGAACCCCAGTATATAAAGTACTAAATCTGTGCTGCTTGGGTTGGAGTGAAGATGGCAGGGATTCAGTCATTGGCTCCTCCACGACTGTCACCAGCTTAGCTTCCATCTTCTGTAACCTCTCCAGAGACCCCAGGGAGCCTCAGGGTGAATGGTTCTCAGCCATGGCCTTAGGGGCCAGGTAATAGTCTCTTAATTTAGGGGGTTGCTTCACTTTAATGCCATTTTGGGGACCAGCTGCAGAGGCACCATGGGATACCGACAGTCTTACAAGGCCTTTTTTACTTCCTCTGATAAAGCCTTTTAGGTGGGTCTTAGAGCTGCTATATAAGCCACATTTATTTCTGCATCAAGTCTGATCAACACTAATGAGTAGCATTTTGTGCTAGGTTCTTATAGACTGTTTGGAATATTTTAAGAACCCATACAGTTTACTCACCTTTGTTTTTGAAATTGTGTCCTCAAGTATGCTACTGTGGCAGCACTTCCCAAGATGTGTTATGTGGAACAGATGTAGGAAAGTCTGATGGATTTGGCGACTTTGGCTGTTTAAAGATATGTGGCAAGTAAGGTTTTATGTTTTTCTCAGTTAGAATAAAGCCATATTTTATGCAACAATTATGTAATAGTCTGTTGTTTTTCTTAACAGGGACTTGAAATGTGGGAATCATACCTGTTCTCAAGTGTGCCACCCTCAGCCCTGCCAGCCATGCCCACGGCTTCCCCACCTGGTGCGCTGTTGCCCTTGTGGCCAAACTCCTCTCAGCCAATTGCTAGAACTTGGAAGTAGTGGTCGGAAAACATGCATGGATCCTGTCCCTTCATGTGGAAAAGTGTGCGGCAAGCCTCTGCCATGTGGTTCCTTAGGTAACCAGTAGGCATAAAGTTGTCTTTAAACATACGAATGGAAATTTTTGGCAACAGTGACTATATAAGCAGAATAGTGTTCAATTTCAGTTATAATATCAGAAGCTTTTGAAAATACTAATGATCAGATTTGTGTTGGCACTTTTTCTTTCCTCCTCAAAATATACTTGTGAAAACTCAAATATGCCCAAGTGATCTCTCCTGCTTTAGGTATTTTATTGCCAACTTAGGACAGTTGTGAGATACTGTCCCATGCAGGGCTGGTGCCGGGGAGTGGGGGAGGTTACAATTTCTCTTAGTAGCCTGCAGTAGTATGAAAACCATATATCCTTTTACCAATCCAGGGTAAAGGCATTTTCATATAATGGGAACATGTTAAATAACTGTGGGTGAGATGTTTAAGAACTAAAATGCTAAGTATAATAAAACTTTAGCCATTTGGAGTACTCAGGAATTACTTTCTCTATAAGTTTCCCATCTAGTTGAGGGAAAAGACCTCCTGAGCATCATTTTGGAAGGACAGTTTTCTAAAATTTACATTTGCTTTCTTTAAACAGAGATTACTCAAGATAATTTCTTTTCTCTTTATTGATCCAGAGTCATCATTTTCCTGAACCTCAGTTATTGTATTATGCTGGGTACAGTGATGTCCTTAGGGCCTGCTAAGGTTTCTCAGGCAATTTCCCTACACCAATGTGCAGTTTGAATTGTTTTATCTACTTGTTAAAGGTTTTGATTGTTTATTTTCCTGTCATTGCTTTTAGTATGTCTGTGTGCCTACCATTAGTGACTCTCCCTTTTTCCTGACTTGTGGCTTCTGATTACTTGGATATAGAAACCAGAAAAAGTTTGTTAGAATTAGCTTTAAAGTAATAGTTTGAGTTCTGAAATGTTCTGAGGCAGTCCTTGGGGAATATACCTATATAGTTTTGCAGTGACTTGGCACCTTCTCTCCTGGCTAAGTGTTCAAAGGCTATGTATTTAGAAAAATGGACATGGGCAACTGAGTCTATATAAGAGAGGTGTTCCTATAACTAATTGGCAAAGCTAAAATCTTTAGGTTTGGTTTCCATGTTTATCGAAAAGAGAGATTTCATATTTCTTCCAGGTACCAGCAGAAACCGGTAGGTACACTCTACCTAATTATTTTTTACAGTGTGACTTTAAAATTCTGTATAGAGGAGAAATGCTCTTTTCTCATGTTTTAATACATATTTTTAGTGCATTAGGAAAATCAATTGTCTGTTGGTTCTCTTTGCCTATTGTAAAAATGTATCTTCAGATAAGCTCTGTAAAAGTGGAGATCAAATGACTTCAAAATCAAGAAGGATGGTAAAGGTCTTCCCTTTTCAGAAAGCTCCTGGGTCAGTTTTGTAATAATTTCATATACGATGACCAGAAATCCCACTGTGGGGCTAAGATACGTTGGCAATGAGAGAAGGAGGAAATGTGAAATGGGTAGTGCATGGGGACTTGAGCAAGAGAAGGATAGTAATTGTCTTTATAAACAGACCCAGGGGGTGGGACAAGACCAGATGAAGGGGTTTGAGGGTAACCACTTGTTACCTCAACAAATTTTTAATCATGGAAAATTTGTAAGGAGTTAGGCTGAGTTGGATTGAGAAACTCAAAGACAAGCCCATGACTAGTGAGAACAATGGCTGTCAAGTTTATTCAGACCTGACTTATCTGTAGAAAGCTTGCTGAGGTTTTTTGGTAGCTCACTCAATAGGAATTTCCATCCTAGACAGATCACTTTAGTACAAGACACTAGGGAGAGTTCTGCTTTCAAGATGGGAACATGAGCTACGTGGACCCACTCCCCAGCAAAACAGGCAAAGTTAGGGAAAATTATTACAAAGCAATCATTTAAAGTTTCTGGAAATGTTCCTGTGGGCATACATCAAATGAAGAAGTATTTTTTATTAAAGAAAATCTAAAATTCAGTAAGAACAGCAAGTCTGTGTTGTCATTTAAGTCACAGTCCACTCCCTTCCACCCCGAGCTCAGCTTAACAAAAGCTATATTCAGGATAGGTGTGCCAGGAAGATGAGGCTGCCTCTACCCCTAAGCTCCCAGTCAAGGGTTACCATATCTCACTGGGAAGAGCAGACTGCCAGCATTTTTCATCCCCTCTAACTCCAAGTTGAAGAGGCTAAATTTCTGGTAAACACAGCTGAGAGGTTGGGGGCTCTCTTCCATACAGGCCCACCTATAAGTCAGAGTTTTTACCCCTTTCACAACAGGCTAGACTATTGCGGCCCCAGTAATCTTCTCCCCAGCTCACTTTTAGAGCAGATGTTCCACACTGGGAAAAACAAGCCAAGAAAACCAGAGGCTACTGTCCCACTCAGCACCAAGAGCAACTGAGACTTTTCCTGGCGGGGGAAGGTAGTCCATAAGAAAAGAGAGCTACAAAGTATTCCCCCAAAGGAACTGACTTTAATTTGTAGCACTGGAGAAGTTCAGACCTAAATAAAGGCCCTTTGGAAAATAATACCTCTTCTTAATTAAGGGCAATAAGCTAAACTGTAAGCCAGCTAGTTCAGCAGAAAGAACCAGGGAAAGAGATAGCTAAGAGGAGCCCTTCTGGGGTCAGAACAAACTTCACAGACTTTACTCAAAGACTACCCCTACCCACATTTCACTGGATCAGACTGCTGAGCAATTTATGCCCAGCAGAGAGAAAGTAGAATAAAGAAAAGTGAACGGCACCTCTAAACAAATGCGGGGCACTTTTAAGCACACAAACATATATGTAATGGGAATACCACAATAGTAGAAAGCAGAAAAATATTTGAATAGCTGAAAACCTTTCAAGTTTATTGAAAACCATTAATCTATGTATCCAAGAAGCTCAACTTACCCAATAGGATGAATTCAAAGAGTTCCACATCTAGACATAATTAAAAAGCTGAAAACCAAGGACAAAGAGAAAATCTTGAAAGCAGCAAGAGAAATTTGCCTCCTCACATACAAGGGAACCCCTATAATATTAACAGCAGACTTCTCATCAGAAACAATGGAGAACAGTACATCACAACAAGAAGACACTGGAATGAACTATTCAAAATGCTGGGGGGGAACAAACTGCCAACCAAGAAGCTTCTATCCAGCAGAGCTATCTTTCAGAAATGAAAATAAAAACAGAGAATTCATTGCTAGTAGATCTACTTCACAATAAATACTAAAGGAAGTTCTTCAGATAAAAGCAAGTAAACCCAGATATAAATTCAAATCCATATGAAAAATCAAAGAGTAATAGTATTTACATAATTTTAAATGACAGTGTAAATGTATATTCTTCTTGCAACTGACTTAAAAAACAGTTGTATAAGATAATATGTAATTATAGTATTAGGCTTATAACATGTGGAAATATATCTGACAATAAGAGCACAAAGGGGGTGGGTGGGATCAAAGTTGTACTGGAGTAAGGAAGTGATATACCAAATGGTAACTCAGATCTGCAGGAACAAATGAAGAAAACCAGAAATGGTAAATAAGATGATAAACACAACAACAAACTTTGAATGTATGCTTGCTCTCCTATTCTCAGCTTTAATAAAAATTATATGAAGTAATTAATGTATTATGGGGTTTATAACATGTAGACATAATATGTGTAACAATAACAGCATAAAAGAGAAGAGAGAATAGAGCTACTACATAGGATTAAGGCTTCTGTATCTCGCTGGAATTAGGTTAGTATAAATCTGAAGTAGATTCTGATAAGATGTGTATGGTAAGCCCTAGAACAACCATTAAGAAAATACCCCCCTAAAAATAGTGAAAAATAACCATTAAAGGAAAAAAATGTTAAATTAGAAAATATTCACTTAATGCCAAAGAAAGCAGTAAAGAGGATTAGATTAACAAAAAAGACATGAGGGATACAGATAAATGGCAGATATGATCCAACTGTATCAATAATAATGTGAATGGATTAAACTATTAAAAAGCAGAGGCTATCCAATCAAATTTTTTTATAAAGCATATGATCCAACTATGCGGTATCTTTAGAAAATATACTTTAGAGTTAAAAATGAAATTAGGCTGAAAATAAAAGAATGGAAAAAAATACATTTAAACAGTAGCCATAAGAGACTGTGGCTGATCCCCGAGGGTCCTTGAAACAAGATTCGTCCTAAATCTGGTTTAGCAGAATGAATGACAGACCTCTTATCACCAGATAGTTGAAGAGCTGGAGTCTGAGGTTATGGATCATGGTTTCTGATTGTTTATGATCCCCAGATTTTCAGAGTCAAGAGTACTTTAGTAAAGTCATCCATGGCTGTAATTTTAAGGATATCCAAGTCTAACCTTGAGACTTGACGCCTGAAGAAAAAAGTCAGAAGATCTGATTTTTGACTTAGGCAAAGCATTATGCACTCCACAGGATATTCCAGTGACTAATTCTGGGCCCTTTCTTTGCCAGAAAAGGCCCAGCCTGCTAGAATAAGAGAGGATAGAGGAAGAGGCATTGACTACATCCTTCTTCCCTCAACTCTGATTCTGGAGTTGCAGGGCATAGAAATAGAAGACCAGGGTGGCTAGTGAACTTGGGAGTCTGAAAATGCATACTTGCAGTGTTCATTCCTAGCTCTTTTCATTTTTATTAAAGATTTCATTCATACCTGCGAAAAGCTCTGCCATGAAGGAGACTGTGGACCATGCTCTCGTACATCAGTTATTTCCTGCAGATGCTCTTTCAGAACAAAGGTAAATCGTAAACAGTGTTAGAGTTGTTATCACCCGTACCTTTTAAATTAGTGATTATGGGATGGGAGGAATCAAAATAACATAATAGTGTTTTATTCCTCTCATAGTATGTATGATTCATTCAGTCCAGCCAGTGTATGCTGACAGCAACCAGAGGCCAGTTGTAGGGTAGGTATTGGGTGGGGGGAAGTATCACTCCAGGCTCAGAGACCAGTCATTGGGCTAAGGCAGGTATACAGATAGCTCTACCGAATACAGTGTGATAATGCTAGATGCTAGTATAGGACAAAAGCACTATTGCAAGGAGTTAGCTAACTAAGAAGTTGGAGAGAACACAGTCCACAAGATCACCTTCATTTCTGACACCCACTGCGAGAGTTTAGACAACTGCTGAATTAGAATAGTCCACAGGACCACCCTAACTTCTGATGCCAACTGCAAGTCCAGTGTCCCCAAGACCACCCTCAGGGTTTGATAATTCACTAAAAGGACTCAGCAGAGCTCACTGAAAGCTGTTGTAATCGTGGTTACAGCAGGGAAAGGATACAGATTAATATCACCCAAAGGAAGAAACACACAGGGCAGAGTGCAAGAAATACCAAATATGAAGCTTCTAATTGTCCTCTCCCTATGGAGTTGGAACAGTGTTACTTTCTCAACATCAGTTGGTGATAATATGCATGGGGTATTGCCAACCAGGAAGGGTTACCCGAGCCTGGGTATTCAGTTTTTACTGAGACTCTATTGTGTACACATGGTTGACCGCCCATGTAGCTGATCTCAATCTCCAGTGTCACCAGAGGTCTCCGGTTACCATGTGACCCAAAGCCCCACACTGAAGTACATCATTGGTCTTCGTGGTGTAGCCAGTCCCCACTTTAAGACTTTTCAGTATGGCCAGCCTGTACCCTAAATTATGTTACACTGTGTGAAGACCCAAGGCCTCAGGCAAACAGTGACACTCCTATCAAGCATGATATTCCAAAGGCTTAGAGATAACCTCCCAGAAGCCAATGGCAAAGGCCAGACCGCCCTTTCAGAAAGGTTAATTCTTAACTGTACAACTGTTTTGTCAATTTCTTCTTTCTGCCTGGGGCAGTTTTGATTGGACTTTTTGTTAGAAAAAGGACGTCTTGCCATTTTTACCATTCCTATGCTTGTAACCAAAGGCAGGAGCCTTGCTGTGGAAGTCTTTGGGTAATCCAACTTGGAGAACATACCAAGTATTGATCTGTCCTCTTTGACCCACTTTCAGTGCACATTCACTGCTACCAAGCCCAAGGTCTGGGTAGCTGATGACTTGCAAATGTTCTGAGGATATGGTCCATAAATTGGGTGCTAGCTTATTAGGTAAGCTTTAGAATAAAAATGTAAAAATATAGCAGTTTACATGTGGCAAAAGTTGTGTGTGTGTGCAGTTTTTTTCCTGAAAGAAACTGCAGAGTACATGGGGCAGTAGAGATATTTTGAATGTCAGCTACAGGACCTTGAAGACTGTGAAGTACTGTGATTTAGTGATCACAATTTTAGTAATGCCCAGAGGAGCTCTTTGTGACCAAGAAGCACAGGCAGGTTGGGATGCGTGAGCTAGAAATGGCTACTGTCAGTTTGCTTCTTTCTCCCCAGCAGTCCCATTCTCTGTGCTTTTTTGCTTCTCATTCACTGTCCTTCCTCACTCCCTTGAATACTGGACCCCATGGCAGTGAGTGTACTCATGAAAAGCTGTGTGTAAATAGGATTTTTGCAAATAGGTTTTATTCTAAAATTGCTGGAGGCACTCCCTATTAGTATGAATTCTGTTGAAAACTTCGACAAAGTAAAAAATCTCTTTGAAACTGTTGATCATCACCTCATTGTTTAGCCAAATTTTTCATGAGATGTCTTTTGTAATGAAATGGGCTTTTCCATTGGAAGTAAGTTTTCTTTTTTCCTTTTTTTTTTTATTTATTAAGATTTTACTTATTTGAGAGAGAGAGAGCAAGAGAAGGCATGAGTAGGGGAGGGGCAGGGAGAGGGTAAAGCAAGATCCCCACTGAGCAGGGAGCCCGACTCAGGGGCTCTATCCCAGGACCCCGGGATCATGACCTGAGCTGAAGACAGATGCTTAACCGACTGAGCCACCCAGGTGCCCCTGGAGTGAGTTTTCTAGATAAATAAATCCCTTGACAGGAAGTTATTTTTCTTTGCTTTGTATACCTTTAGCCAACCCTCTTTCTATTCAGATATTATAATTCCTAATCTACTTTAAATTAGGAGACCAGACCACAAAGATTGTTACAATGATATTTGCATGAAGTGTCAGTAAACCTGGGGCCCTGTTATGAATAAAGCATATTAATATAGAGGCTGAGCTAACCTAGTCCCAGACGGGTAAAGTTGGTAAATAGGTGGCTGCCAGAGAAGTACAGGATATTTAGGATATACATGTTACATTTAGCATTATACTATAGTTGAGTTGTTTCATTTATTCCTAAAGAAGTTACTGTTGTCTTTTTTTCCTTTTTCCATAGGAGCTTCCATGTACCAGTCTAAAAAGTGAAGGTATGACTGGGAACGGGCAAGAGGGAACATTCTGGGGTAAAAGTAATTGTTCTCTATCTTGATAGGGGTTTGGGTTATGTATTTGTCGTAATTCAGTTAAGGTTTGTGTATTTCATTGTATGTAACTTTTACCTGAAAAGAAAAGTAAAAATCATAAATTGAATTCTAGTTAATGAAATGCTAAAGTTAGGGTAAGTGTACCCATATCTGCAGTTTACTTTGAAATGCATCAAATATTAAGATAAATTGATTGGTAGATAGAATAGGTGGATATGTGAAAAAGTAATGGTAGAATTTCAGTAATGGTCATATGTAAAGTTGTTTCAACTTCTTTATATGTTTGAAAATTTTCATAATAAAATGGTGGTAGTGGGGGTGAAGGTGAATAATACCTAATGCAGCAAACTTTTTACACACTGACTCTGATGCTTGATCCCCATAAGGCTTGATATGACTGTTGCATACCTGGAACAGGTACTCAGCCAGCAGCCTTCTTAAACTTGAGGACTATGGTGTTCTTTCTTCCTTTGTCCTTGATCCTGACATTCCATGCTATTACGATTCTGTCCTTTGCTAACCATCTCATAGTCTTTTGTTTAACCTTAAAACCTTTTTGGAAAAGTGATAAAAGTTAAATAGAAGTTAAATGTGTACAAAATTAAAGCTCTTATTCTGGCCAGGAAGAAAACTGTATTGGGTTAGGATGCTTTTGTTTGCAGGTATCGAAAACCCAGGGAAAAGTAACATCAGCAATAAGGGAGTTTACTGTCTCACATAATAGGAAGTGTGGAGGCAGAACAAGTCCAGGCTTGGTTAATTCCAGCCTCACTGATTCCAGGACACCAGGTCAGCTTCTCTGATTTTTTTGATTTTTCCATCACGGGTGTAAGTTAGCTACAGCAAGTCCATTCATCATACCCAACATCATCTAAAGGAAAGAGATTCTTAAGCTTCCCTTCCTTCATTCCCCCCACCCCCTCCCCCGCCCCCGAGAGAGCAAGTGGGGTGGGGGAAGGGCAAAGGGAGAGAGAATCTGAAGCCAGTCCCCCACTGAGTGCAGAGCCCGACTTGGGGCTTGATCTCACAACCCTGAGATCATGGCTGGAGCCGAAATCAAGAGTCTGATGCTTAACTGACTGAGCCACCCAGATGGTCCAAGCTTCCTTTCCTTCTTAAAGAGCAAGGAAAACAGTTCTGAGAGGTTCTCAATACACTTTGTATCACATGCTCCTGCCTAAACCGGACATTAACAAGGGGAATGAAATGAACAGGCTAGATAGACTATTATACTACATTCACACCTGGAACTGAGGAGCACATGGGCACCCAATTTCTGAACAAAATTAAGGCTCTGTTAGCCTTAAGAAGGTGGGGAGTGGCTGTTTGGGAGGTAACTGGAAATACCTGCCTTAAGCCCACAGTCAAAATTTTGGTTATTAAAAAACGTAATTTGAAAAAATTACGTTAATACGCTTTTAAAGTAAAAAAATAACAGCAGTGTAAAGTAAAAAGTGAAATATACCCTAACCCGATTTTCCCCTCCTAGTTCCACTTCCCTGATGAAACTTATGAGTTTGTTGGGTCTGGGTCTTAGATCTTTTTCTGTATTCATATAGATGTATACACATGCCCATTAGTTTTGTTTTTTCTTCTAAACTTAGATTTATAGTAAACATGCTGTTTGCAACTTGGGTCTTTTTTTTTCCTCAGTAATATATCAAAGACATTTTTCCGTGTCAGTGTATATAGCCCTCCCTCTTACAGAGTATTCTGTATGTGGGTATGCCACAGTATAGTTCACCATTGCCCTTTGGGTGGTCATTCAGGTTGTCTCCAGTTTTTCCCCATTACGAATAATGCAGTAGCCATCTTGTCTGACATTTTAAAACTTTATGATGAAATATTTCAACCATAAGTGAGAGTAGAAAGATTAATATAATAAACCCCTAAGCACCTGTCACCCATCATCCATTATCAACATTTTGCCTGTCTTATTTCATCCATCCCTCCCTTCCCTACTTTTTATTTTCACTAGAGTACTTTGAAAACAAATCTCAAACATTATTTCACCCACCTAGCACCTAGCCCATTTTTAAAAATTGAGATAAAATTCACATAACCTAGAACGGGCCATTTTAAAGTATACAATTCAATGGCATGTAGTAAATTCACGGTGTTGTGCAGCCATCACTCTCTGTCTAGTTCCAAAACATTTTCATCACCCCAAGAGGAAACCCTGTATCCATCAAGTTTTCATTCCCCACTCACTCCTCCCTTAAACCCCTGGGAACCACTAATCTGCTTTCTGTCTCTATGGATTTACCTGTTCTGAGTTTTTCATATAAATGGAATCATATAGTATGTAACCTTTTATGCCTGGCTTCTTTCACTTAGCATGTTTTCAAGTTCATCCATGTTGTAGTACATATCAGTACTTCATTCCTCTTTATGACTGAATAATATTTCATTTTATGGATATATTGCAATTTATCCATTCATCTCTTAACAGACATTTGGGTTGTTTCAATCTTTTGGCTATTATGATTAGTGCTACTGTGAACATTTGTACACAAATTTTTGTTAAAATATGTGTTTAAAATTTTTTTGGATAGGGGCGTCTGGGTGGCTCAGTCGTTAAGCGTCTGCCTTCGGCTCAGGTCATGATCCCAGGGTTCTGGGATCGAGCCCCACATCGGGCTCCCTGCTCCGGGGAGCCTGCTTCTCCCTCTGCCACTCCCCCTGCTTGTGTTCCCTCTCTTGCTGTGTCTCTCTCTGTCGGATAAATAAATAAAATCTTTAAAAAATAAAATAAAATTTTTTTGGATATATACCTAAAAGTGGAATTGCTGGATCATATGGTAATTCTGTGTGTAATTTTTTGAAGAATTGCCACAGCAGTTTTCTGTAGCAGCTACATCATTTTACATTCCCATCAACAATGTATGAGGGTTCCAGTTTTTCCACATTCTCTCCAACACTTATTTTTTGTTTGGTTTTGGTTTTGGTTTTTATGTGTTTTTTTATTATAGCTATCTAAATATATATGAAGTGGTATGTCATTATGGTTTTGATTTGCATTTCCTTAGTGACATTGAACATTTTTTAATGTACTTTGCCATTTGTAATCTTCTTTGGAAAAGAGTCTTTTTAAGTCCTTTGCCAATCTTTTAATTGGGTGGTTTCTCTTGTTGTTGAGTTGTAAGAGTTCTTTATGTATTTTGGGTCCTAGACCTTTATAGATAGATGATTTGCAAATATTTTCACCCATTATGTAGACTGTCTTTTCACTTTCTTTTTTTTTTTTTTTTTAAGATTTTATTTATTTATTTGAGAAAGAGAGAGAGAACACATGAGGCGGGGGGAGGGTCAGAGGGAGAAGCAGACTCCCTGCTGAGCAGGGAGCCCAATGCGGGACTCGATCCCAGGACTCCAGGATCATGACCTGAGCCGAAGGCAGTCGCTCAACCAACTGAGCCACCCAGGCGCCCATCTTTTCACTTTCTTAATGGTGTTCTTGGTGCACAAAATCTTTTAATTTTGATCAAGCCCAATTTCTGTTTTTTCTTTTGTTGATTGTGCTTTTGGTGTCCTAGCCACTTTTTTTTTTTAGCCACTTTTAAAACTATATATGTAGGAATGATTTCTTTTCTTTTCTTTTTTTTTTTTTTTTAAAGATTTTATTTATCTTTAAAAGAGAGAGGGAACACAAGCAAGGGGGACTGGGAAAGGGAGAAGCAGGCTTCCCACCGAGCAGGGAGCCCGATGCGGGGCTCGATCCCAGGACCCTGAGATCATGACCTGAGCCGAAGGCAATTGCTTAACCAACTGAGCCACCCAGGCACCCCAGGAATGATTTCTTAAGATAGAATTACCACTGAAATTTTTGATAGATACATATGTACATCAAAAATTTATACTCCTATCCACTGAGTGTGCCTTGTTCTCTCTACACCTTCACCCATACCAAATATTAATCAGTCTCCCATTGTCTTTTTTTGACAATCTGACAAATGAAAAATATCTTTTTATATTTATTTTCACCATAACTAACTTAATTATCTTATTACATTTGTATTCAGCTTGTAGTCACTCAAATATTTGTTGAATGAATGTTCATACCCTTTGCCCTTTTTTTTTTCTTTTTAATTGGCCACAGCAGATGCTACATTTATGTGTGATAAGCGGTGTAACAAGAAACGGTTGTGTGGACGGCATAAATGTAATGAGATATGCTGTGTGGTAAGTGGACCTATCATTAGGTACAGTCAGATATCTAGAAGCCTCAGCCATCTGGAATGTAGCCCAGATTTAGAAATCACTGGGAGGGACCCCTGACCAGCAGTGAGAGAGCTGCCCAGAGAGACAGGCCTTTTTAGGCCCTAGCCAGGTCAGCCTGTGGCAATATGGAGGAAGAGAAAGAAGAAAGAAGGCCTCAGGCTCCAGAGCCCAAGATCACCAGATGAGCAGATAGTCCTCTGCAGGAGATTATGTGCTGTCCTAACACACAGACTGGGCTGGTCTTAGGACTTCAGGGTTTGGGTTTCACATACAATGTGGATCAGGTCAGTAGGCAAAATGAGTAGGGCATTTTTGAAAGGAGCTATTTTCAGTTATCTGAAATAATTCACTTACATGGAACTAAATAAAGGAAGCACTCCCTGGCAGCACGGTATTACCATGTTGTGCGTGTGTGTCTTGTGTATAAACAAGGTAACACAGTGCCAATACCAAAGTAGTGCATGTATACACACCTATATACGTATATTATACATAATTGTTATTTCTAAAGTTTACATATTGATAAGATAAAGAGTGATAAAATTGGACAACGTACCAAGACTTATAAATCAGTATTCGAAAGCTTAAAGACTTCCTCTTACTATTGAAAATTTCAAACATATACAAAAGCAGAGAGATTAGTATGAGTCTTAAATACCCAACACCCAACTTCAGTAGTGATCAGTTCATGACTAATCTTATTTCATCCACATCCACACCTACTCCCTCTAATTATTTTGAAGCTAATCCCAGACATCATTTCATCCATAAATGTGGAGAGCTTCTCTTTTATTACTCTTCTTGTTGTTTGTGGAAAATATAAATGGAGATAATTTTACAAACAAATATGAATCTCTTTGTAGGATAAGGAGCACAAGTGTCCTTTGATTTGTGGGAGGAAACTCCGTTGTGGCCTTCATAGATGTGAAGAACCTTGTCACCGTGGGAACTGCCAGTCCTGCTGGCAAGCCAGTGAGTGTCTTCACTGTATGCTTTAAGTTTTCTAGAAATTCAGGCATAATATATTTTGAGGGATTGATTTACTTAATTTGGTATGGGTTACTGAACTAAGCCTAAATATTTCAGATATGTTGAGATGTTAAAAAAAAGTTATTCTGGTGCTGTGTTGTCTTCCCAGAATGTATAAAACCTGGGATGTAAGCAAGAATGCTAAGATGAGATCTGGCTCATTACTGGATTACTCTTAAATATCATTAACAGATTCTGTCCTCAATGGTCTTCTTTCTCTATATTAGCAGCTGTTTAGAAACTTGGTTTTAGGACGCATTTACATTCTTAAAAATTATCAAGGACCCTCAAAGAGCTCTTTTTATGTGATTTATATCTGTTTACCCTAGTAGAAATTAAAACATTTTTTTAAAGATTTTTTTTTTTTTAAAGATTTTATTTATTTATTCAGCAGAGAGAGAGAGACAGCGAGAGAGGGAACACAAGCAGGGGGAGTGGGAGAGGGAGAAGCAGGCTTCCCGCCAAGCAGGGAGCCCGATGCGGGGCTCGATCCCAGGACCCTGGGATCATGACCTGAGCCGAAGGCAGACGCTTAATGACTGAGCCACCCAGGTGCCCCCAATTTTTTTAAAGATTTTATTTATTTATACTGCTTCTACCTCTCCTTCTGCCCCTCCCCCACTCATGCTGTCTCTCTCTTTCTCTCAAATAAATAAAATCTTTTAAGAAGGTAATATACTCATTGCATATTAATATAAATGACTTCTTTTTAAGGATTTTGTTTATTTGAGGGGCGCCTGGGTGGCTCAGTCGTTAAGCGTCTGCCTTCGGCTCAGGTCATGATCCCAGGGTCCTATGATCAAGCCCCTTACCGGGCTCCCTGCTCAGCCCTTTTTTTTTTTTTAAGATTTTATTTAGGGCGCCTGGGTGGCTCAGTTGGTTAAGCGACTGCCTTCGGCTCAGGTCATGATCCTGGAGTCCCGGGATCGAGTCCCGCATCAGGCTCCCTGCTCAGCGGGGAGCCTGCTTCTCCCTCTGACCCTCCCCCCTCTCATGTGCTCTCTCATTCTCTCTCTCTCAAATAAATAAATAAAATCTTAAAAAAAAAAGAAGAAGAAGATTTTATTTATTTATTTGACAGAGAGAGACACAGCGAGAGAGGGAACACAAGCAGGGGGAGTGGGAGAGGGAGAAGCAGGCTTCCCGCTGCACAGGGAGCCTGATGTGGGGCTCGATCCCAGGACCCTGGGATCATGACCTGAGTCGAAGGCAGACGCTTAATGACTGCGCCACCCAGGCGCCCCAAATAAATAAATAAAATCTTTAAAAAAAAGGGATTTTATTTATTTGAGAGAGAGAGAGCATGAGTCGTGGGGGAGGGGCAGAGGGAGACACAGACTCCCCACTGAGTAGGGAGCCCAATGTGGGGCTCAGTCCCAGGACCCTGGGATCATGAGCTGAAGGCAGATGCTTAACCAACTGAGACACGCAGGTGTCCTTAAATGACATATTTTTAAAACTATTTTTTTAACTAGAAGAGTAGATGGGTTCTCATATCTGCTTCTACATTAATCTGTTGCAGTATAGAGTTGAAGGAAATGAAAAAAATCTGGCCTTACGTAGATATATAGTTGAAAAAGAGTATAATCGTGGATATTATTTTTTTGAAATTATACCAAAACTCAACCTCATTTCAGAAGGGACTTGAGTCCGGGGTTTTATTTTTGTTCTCTGTCACATTAAAATTCATTGGTTTTTCTTATATTTTGAATGGATCTTTTACCCATGCATGATTTTATAGCATCGCACATTGATCATTTGGAAATGAATTATTCACTGTGCTATGCAGATTTTTGAAATGGTGAAAAATTTTATGTTATAATATTAAAAATTTACACTCATTAATATAACTACCAATCTCATCAGAAAAGTCTTGGGAAAAGTATTAGGAAGTTGTCAAGCTCATAGTGGTAAATACATATTTTCCAAAATTCTGTTTTCACTTGAAGGCTTGAAAGTTGGTTTTCCTGAATTGATAGGCTCACTTTGGTAATTTTTGATAAAATGTATGCCAGATACCCAAGTCTAAATAACCATAGCTTGTCAGTCATTCTTTCAAGTAAAAATGGTATTCTAACTCACAACTCCAACAAGTGCAGTTCTTTAAAACAACCTATATTTTAGTGTGCAGCGAAAGTGCTTTATGCAGATTTCCCACTTTGTTTCACAGATTATGAATTTGTATTTAAGAAGACATGTATTTAAGAACTAAATTGTCTTTTTACTGCTTCATCAAGGACTTTCTTAAGTGAAACTAGCATTTTTTATTTATTCTAAGTGCTTGGCAGTGAGAAATACCATGATTACATTTTGGTACTACTGCCTTGATCTGTGCTAAAGCCCTGGTAGTTTTACTAACCGTTGCTTTTGTACCATCAGTGTAAATGTCAACATGGTGAAAACAAAAATAATATCTTAGTTTTATGAAAATAATTTTGGCCCTATGGACTCCCTGAAAGGATCTCAGGGACCCTTAGGCATCAACAGAGCACACTTTGAGAACTGCTGCATTAAAAGATTGGCTTAGATCAAGATTTCCCAAAATGTCTTTTGCTAGAATGCTAGGCCTACTTCATTTCAAAAAAAGAGTTGAGTCCGTGCTTTGATATAAATCACACATATGGGGGCACCTGGGTGGCTCAGTCGGTTAAGGGTCTGCCTTCGGCTCAGGTCATGATCTCAGGGTCCTGGGATCGAGCCCCGTTTTGAACACCCTGCTCAGTGGAGAATCTGCTTGCTTCTCCCTCTGCTCCTCCCCCCTGCTCATTCTCTCTCTTTCTCTCTCTCAAATAAATAATCTTTTAAAAATAAATAAATCACATACATGGATTCCATGAAAACAACTTATATAGCCCCTTTCCCTTTATCTAGCTATTTCTCATAATAAGCTTTTTGAATGGATAGACCAAAGTTTGGTATCACCACCTCACCAATAGAAAGCTGAGAAGGATTAAGTTGCCAGCCCATAATTACTTAGTGAGTAAGTAGTAGGTCCAGGACTCGAAGCCTAAGTCTCCTGACTGTATTTATAGGGCTCTTTCTGCCACATTGTGTAGCCTCTGAAGGGTTTGGTGGAAAGAGTACTGACTGGAGAAGAGCAGTGGGTGGAAGACTCTTGAGAGCCCTGGGCTTCCTAATTCTTAGTGACTTGGTTGAGATCAACAGCCAAAGGCCTGGCCTCTACCAAGACTCAGAATTGGAGAACTGTTTCCCCTTGGGATTTAGGAGTTAGGAGAGCTCTTGAGGTGGGCTGCTTGTTGGAGCTGTCCAGTGTGAGTCATCATTTTGATTTAGCTTGGGAACTGTGCGTAATGAACTTGGATGCAGCTCTGTGCTTCGTTTCAACTTCATATTTCTAGTGTGATAGGTGTTGATTATACCTGTAAGAATTTCGGGGTGGGGGGCGCCTGGGTGGCTCAGTTGGTTAAGCCTCTGCCTTCAGCTCAGGTCATGATCTTGTGGTCCTGGGATCAAACCCCACATCAGCCTCCCTGCTTAGCAGGGAGCCTGCTTCTTCCTCTCCCTCTGCTCCTCCCCACTGCTCGTGCACATGCACTCTCTCTCTCTCTCAAATAAATAAAATCTTTAAAAAGAAGAATTTTTTTGAATGGCTTCAGTGGCTCTCTGAAGTTTATATTCAAATGTATACTTTAGTATGTTTGTTAATTATCTGTGGTTTTCATAATCTCTATCCTTTTCCCTAACCAAAGGAGTTTGGGAAAAAAAGCTATATCTTTAGTAGAAGTCTCCTCTTCTCAAAAGAGATGGTCTGTAGATCTGTTGTCTATAAAATACATGTAAAAGTGTCCTGGGTTGCTCATGGACTTAGAGTTTGTTGCAAATAACATACCTGTCTGCTCCTTTGCCACCAGCTCAACTTTAATAAAATAAAAACCTTTTGTGAAAAAAGCAGTCCCCTAAAAGAAAAAAAAACGCAAGCCAAAAAAAGTGTGTGTGGTCTGTGTCTGTGTAAATATGTGTGTGCACATTCCAAACTCAGAAAGATTGTTTTATTTCACCTGCCTCTCCATCAGGTTTTGATGAACTAACCTGCCACTGTGGTGCGTCAGTGATCTACCCGCCAGTTCCCTGTGGTACAAGACCCCCTGAGTGTACCCAGACCTGTGCCAGAGTCCATGAATGTGACCATCCAGGTGGGTCCCACCTCCTTACTCCGCACCTCACAGCTTGCTTACACTGTGTCATTTTGGATGTTGCATGACAGTCTTCAGTGCTCTGAGGTCGTGTTGTGATGGCCACCCCTTGTTCCCTGTTCTCGGGCTGCTTCTGTGAAGGTGGGTCTGTGATCTGGGCCACAGCTGGGAATCACAGTGCCCTCCATCTCTGTACTCTGTGGATGTCACACACACCCAAAAGGCTGGGAGAACCTCCAGCTGGTCTTACCTTTCAGGGACTTTTCTTCTTTTCTTGTTGCCTCCAATTTGGATGTATATTTCAAGGTTGAGCATCTCTGCAAAATTGAAAGTCACTTGTTTTTTGTGGTTGCTGTTGTTATGGAAGTAATGTATGTTTATTGTATAAAAAGAAAGAGAGTGAGATAAAATCAGTAAAGTCAAAAGATTGGATTTAAATCATCTATTATGCCAGCTTGTAGGAATTACACATTAGTATGTATTTTTCAGGGCTTTTTTTCTATGGGCAAAAATATATATATTTGCGTTTTTTTCCTTCGCGTAAAATAAAAGTGGGATCCTACTGATTTTATTTTAATTATTTTCTTCTCTTATTATTGTATTTTGAATCTCTCTTCTTATCAATGAATATTTTTCTACAATATAGATTTTTTTAAAGATTTATTTGAGGGCGCCTGGGTGGCTTAGTTGGTTAAGCGACTGCCTTCGGCTCAGGTCATGATCCTGGAGTCCCTGGATCGAGTCCCGCATCAGGCTCCTTGCTCGGCAGGGAGTCTGCTTCTCCCTCTCCCACTCCCCATTTGTGTTCCCTCTCTCTGTGTGTCTTTCTCTGTCAAATAAATAAAATCTTTAAAAAAAAAAAAAGATTTATTTGAGAGAGAGCGCACAAGTAGGAAGGGCAGAGGGAGAGGGAGAGAGAATCTCAAGCACACTCCCTGCTGAGTGCAGAGCCCAATGTGGAGTTCAGTCTCACAACCCTGAGATCACGACCTGAGCCGAAACCAAGAGTTGATGCTCAACCAAATGTGCCCAGGTGCCCCTCTCCAGTATAGATTTTTAATAATTAATGGAGTGTGCTTTACATGGATGGGCCATAACTTAGTCTCATGTTGCTGGACAATTAAGTTGTTTCCAATTCTTCTCTTATAAACTGCTGTAGACACCAGACCAGTAGCTACTTAACATCACCCATTTTCTGTTACTGGCTTTCCTCTGGGACCATATTGGGCTCATCATTTCATTTTACCAAGTCCCAGAGGCAAACCTGAAATAACTCAAGTCACCAGATTTGGCACTTACACTTAATCTGGCCATATGAATCAGACTGACAAATAGACAACCAGTTCTCAAATTTTTAAGTTAATAGAGTAAAACAGAATTAAGTAAATTCCTAATGAAGTAAAAGGTCTCTCCTTTTCTGGGGACCTTAGGATGGCCCTTCCCACTTAGTCTGCAAGCCCCTACTTCAGTGTTCACACCAGCATGAAGTAAATGCCCAAGCCAATACTCATCCACTTCCTCCTTTACACTCACTTGCAGATGATACAGATGAAGTCCACATCCTTGTGGTTAATGTCCATAGTGAGAACTTAACCATTTATGAGGTGTTTTAGCCTGCTTTTGTTAAGCATTCATTTAACTTCTTTGAGTGTTAGTTGTATATCCAGCATGGTATCAGACACAGAGGTTCAGAGGAAGAAAAAAGTAGCCCATGATCTAGAGGTTCTTATGTTCTTCCCAAGAGGAAGAGGGTAGTTATGTGCACATGACACAGCCATTACATGAAAATGGGCCAGATAACATGGTAGCAAACCATCTGCAAAAGACCTCAGACATGAGGGAGTGTAAGAGAGCTCAAGGTCAGGTATGGTCAGCCAAGGAAGGCTTTGTTGTAGATGAGTTTGGATAAACTGTCTCTTACAGACAGCAAGGAAATTGAAAGGTATCACGGGAGCATGTCAGATGGAATGAGTAGCAAAGATAGCTAAGAAAAGTGAGCAGTTGCCATGTAAGGTAGGGCCAAAAGAATGATTGAGTAGAATGGACAGACCAGGGGCTGTGCCGTAGGAAATGAGTGGAAAAACTGCCTCCCTCTCTGCTTCTCTGTGCATGTGTCTGTCCTGCCTCAGTGGGGTTTCTTTTTCTCACTCATGCTCATCCTTCAACACTTTAATAGAAAGCCACCTACTTTTTGCTTTCCTATTTTCCATTTTAAAAAGTACTCCCAGGGTCGCCTGGGTGGTTCAGTCGATTAAGCGTTTGCCTTCGTCTCAGGTCATGATCCCAGGGTCCTGGGATCGAGCCCCACGTGAGGCTCCCTGCTAGCAGTGAGCCTGCTTCTTCTGCCCCTCCCCCTCTGCTCTTGTGCTGTCTCTGTCCCTCAAATAAATAAATAAAATCTTTAAAAAAATAAAAAGAACTCCCAGCTTCTAAACTTAAAAGTTTCATGTTATATACCATTATAACATGTGTAATAGTTTATGTGGCTTTATTATTTTTTTAAAGATTTATTTATTTATTTGAGAGAGAGAGAGAGAGAGCACGAGCAGCGGGGAGGAGCAGACTCCTCACTGAGCAGGGAGCCTGACGTGGGGCTTGATCTCACGACTCTGAGATCATGACCTGAGCCGAAGTCAGATGCTTAACCGACTGGTGCCCCAGTTTATGTGGCTTTATTTAAACATTATTCCTAAACATAATTCCTAATTTCCTTTCTCTTTTAACAGTGTATCATTCTTGTCATAGTGAAGAGAAGTGTCCCCCCTGTACCTTCCTAACTCAGAAATGGTGCATGGGAAAACACGAGGTAAGTTTTCTCTCTCAAGTGTTTATTGTTCCAGCTAGAGATTTATGATTAAATTACTTTTAGAATTGTTAGTCTCTTTGTTTCTGAAAGTAAAAATATACTCCAAGAAGCGGAGGTTTGCTATTGCCACTTTTTTCTTTCTTTTTTTTTTTAATTAAGATATAATTTGCATAAAATAAAATTTACCCATCACCATGCTGTGGCTAAATACTGATAGAAGAATCCAGGGCACCTGGGTGGCTCAGTCGGTTGAGCTTCCGACTCTTGATTTCAGTTCAGGTCATGATCCTCAGGGTCATGAGAATCCTGCGCTCAGCAGGAAGTCTCCCTCTCTGTCTCTCTCCCTCTCCCTCCCCCACTACCCCTCCCCTCGCTCGTGTGCTCTCTCTCTCTCTAAAATAAATCTAAAAGGGTGCCTGGGTGGCTCAGTTGGTTAAGCGACTGCCTTCGGCTCAGGTCGTGATCCTGGAGTCCTGGGATCGAGTCCCGCATCGGGCTCCCTGCTCAGCGGGGAGTCTGCTTCTCCCTCTGACCCTCCTCCCTCTCATGCTCTATCTCATTCTCTCTCTCAAATAAATAAATAAAATCTTTTAAAAAATAAATAAATAAAAATAAAATAAAATAAATCTAAAAAAAATAAAATAAGATTTACCCCTTTAAGTGTACAGGTCCTTGAATTTTGACAAAAACATTCATACAGTCATGTAATCACCACCACAGTCAAGATGCAGAATAGTTCATTCACCCCCAAATATTCCTTCATGTCTGTATAATTTTCACCCCCTATCTCCTGGCCCTGGCAACCAGTGATCTATTGTCTATCCCAGTAGTTTTGCCTTTTCCGGAATGTCACATAAATGAAATCATACAATGGGTAGTATTTTGAGCCTCTTTTGCTATCATTTTTACTCTGGTTGCAATCAAGTGAAAGTCAGTTGGCTTGAGAACATGAGCTGTGTTCAGAGACAACTTTTAGGTTAACCAGCATGGGAGAGGTTGCTAGCCTGGGTAAAGGTGTTACAGTGAAAGCATCCCAAGAGTGGAGGTGGTCTCTCCACCAGCTGCCACTGTTCCTTCCTCTATGCCCCGTGCAGCTTCCTGTCCTGGCCACTGGATCAAAACACCTTCCTCCAGGCTCATCTACGCCTCCGCAGTGCCACTACTATGAAGGACTTTCATCCTCATTCTCAACTTGTAAGCTTATTTGGCACCATTGACTATAGACCCTTGGAAGCACTTTCAAAAAATTCTTAATTTAAAAAATGCATATTCATTGTAGACAATTAAGAATATACAATTCTGCAATCCAGAAAGAAATAGTCTTAACATTCTTGTGCATAGATTATCAGGCATGTGTGATACATACTTTCTCATACTCTATTAAGATCGTACTATTTTTATGGGACACCTGGATGGCTCACTCGATTGAGTATCCAGCTCTTGATCTCAGCTCAGGTCTTGATCTCAGGGATGTGAGTTCAAGCCCTGTGCCCACCGTGGAGCCTACTTAAAAAAAAAAAAAAAAGTTGATACTATTTTGTAACTTCCTTCTTACTTCATAACATGTTAGCCAGCATTTTTGGAAACTCTTGACATCTATGACAACATGCTTTCAGTATCTTTATCTTGATCGACATATTTTCTCCCCTTATTTCCTGTGAGTGGTTCTCAAGTCATAGTCCTTATAAATCTCACTTCCTCTGAGAGTAACCATTCTAAGACATCCAGGTATTATCTTTGTGTTGATGGCTTATTTGGACTTCATGCGACAAATACTGATTGCATACCTACTATGTGCTAGGTATAACAGGCCTGGTTCGAGTGATTCAGAAGAGAATAAGACAGGTGTGACTGCTCCCCTCGTGGAGCCTTTACTCTGAGGCGGGAGACAGGCATGTAAACAGTCAATTACAAGTGCAGTGGCAGGGGAAGTCCAAAGTACTGAGCGGGATCGAAGGAGCCCACACCCAGGGAAGGTGTTTGTAGAGGAAGTGACCTCCTAAAGGATAATGAAAAGGTAGACAAGTAATGAGGGGAGGGGACAACAGAGGATATAGCGTGTGCAAAAATTATCTCTGGACTCTGGCAGTAGTGTAAATTTTTAGTGATTGGGAACTACATTCTACCAAAATACTTCTAAAGTGATTCTAAAGCAATTAGAAGCATGTACGTCTTAGACTTTGGAAGCCTCTTCAAGAGTAAAAGTTATGTGTCACTAGAATCAAAGTATATTCCTCATTTTGAGGGTTCTTGGAAGAATTTGAGTGAATACATAAGAGTAACCTTTCGTCCCACAGAAGTAAAATTCCAGCATCTTTTTCCTGGAGTAAGGAATCTTGGAAGAAGGTGATTTAAAAAATGAGTTTGGGGTTTCATGGCCTGTTGCCCCTTAATATTTTAAATGACAAAGCTGCTTAAAGCTATGAAGACCATGAGTCAGGAGATGTGAGGAGAGTTGATTATTTATGTAAAACGGCCCTGCCAGCAGTCTTGAAACCATGGGTCAAGGGTGTCCCCAACCCTCAGGGTTCATGTGTCAAGTCAGTGCCCTAGCTGTTTGCAGAACGGAGGGGGGAAGATCATCTGATCCTCTCAGTTGGTCATAGCATTTTCAAATACTCCCTAGTTATCTGGTTTTATGTACTTGTTACCCACCCTGGGAAGTGTGGGTCTTAAGTCACACTTGGTTGCTAGCACAAATTCTTTTGGATCATAACAAGTATTATTAAATAAGGTTCAGATTTGTTTATTTTCAAGTTAACCTTTCAGATTTTAAAGATCAGCCTAATTTTTTTCAGATAAGAGTAACTTTTTGAAAATTCAGAAATGTTTAAATATGAAATTAAAACTCATCCCAAATCCCACACGGAGATAAGAATCTAGCTACTTCTGTCTCTCCTAGTTACGGAGCAACATCCCCTGTCACCTGGCTGATATCTCTTGCGGATTACCCTGCAGTGCCGCGCTACCGTGTGGGATGCACAAGTGTCAGAGACTCTGTCACAAAGGAGAGTGTCTTGTGGATGAGGCCTGCAAGCAGCCCTGCACCACCCCCAGAGCTGACTGTGGCCACCCGTGTATGGCCCCCTGCCACCCCAGCTCACCCTGCCCCATGACTGCTTGTAAAGCCAAGGTGCGTATTCCTGACTCCAGATAGGGCATTGACTGTGGTTTTGGGGCTACTCAGGAGTCCGGAACTGCTTGTAGAAGTGCCTGGGCACACATTCTAATCAGAAGTCATTGGTTGCAAGGAAGTGCAAGTTAAATTAGCAAGAGAAAGGTGTGGAGTATTACACAGATTTCTGTCTGCCCAGTTTGAAATGGCCTTTTAGTTCAGGAGGTGCCCACTGCCACCTGACAACAGTCTCTGTCTCTCTCCCTTAGAGCAGATTCTCAAGAGAGACTCCGATTGCCTGCTCCATTTATTCAACAAATATATAAGTGTTTTGTGCAGGATGTTTTGCTAGGTGCTGGGGCTATACCAGTGAGCAGGAGACACAAAGTCCTTTCAATTAGATGGGACAGATAATACTCAGATAATGAATTATGACTGTGGTGAACAAGAAGTTACGCCCTTTTAGAGGGTGCTGTGAGGGCATGTGAGTGGGCAACTTAGCCTGGTCCAAGGGATCTAAGCAAGGCCTCCCTGAGGAGATGAAAGCAGACTGATGAGGTGGACTTGATTAGGCTTTGGGTGGTCTTGGCCAGGTTCAGTGGTAAAAACTTCATTCTAGGCCTGCCCCTTCAGGTAGGGTTAAGGACAGGAGTAGTTCCCAGAAAGAGTCACTGTAGAGTGAACAGTTCTCCTAGTGTGTCCAGTACCACATTGTCAGTTTGTGTGCATGGTTAGCTTCATCCATCCTGAAGGGTAGCCACTCACTGGCTGTATTCTCTGCCATGGTTGGATTTGAGAGAGGCTTTAAAAGTGAAACCTGCCTATTCACATGGTTTCCATGTGCTGCTAAAAGTCCCTCCATGTTAATCTTATTTCAGATAGAGCTGCAGTGTGAATGTGGACGAAGAAAAGAGATGATGATTTGCTCCGAAGCATCCAGTACTTATCAAAGGTTAGCGCTACTTAAATGTTAACAGTGGTGGATCTCAGTCTCCGGAAGGTGCACATGTGTATATGTGTGTTTATTGTCAAATCCTTGCAACTTTTGTCAAGTTTGGAAAGTTTTTTCTTTTTTTTAGAAAAAGCTTGTGCAGGGGCACCTAGGTAGCTCAGTCGGTTAAGCATTTGGTTTCAGCTCCGGTCATGATTTTGTGGTCACGGGATAGAGCCCTGAGTCAGGCTGTGCACTCAGTGTGGAGTCTGCTTCAGATTTCCTCTCTCTCCCGCTTGTGCGCTTGCTCTCTCTCTCTCAAATAAATAAATAGATATTTTTAAAAAAAGAAAAGAAAGAGTGTGCACAAGCTGGGGGTAGTGGGAGGGGTGGAGGGAGAGAAAATCTTAAGCATACTCCCCTGCTGAGCGTGGAGCCCGACGCAGGGCTCAATCCCATGACCTGAGATCATGTGACCTGAGCCAAAATCAAGAATCAGACTTAACCGACTGAGCCACCCAGGTGCCCCTGGAAAGTTTTTTTATTTATTTATTTATTTTTAAATTTTTTTATTTATTTATCAGAGAGAGGCAGGCAGAGGGAGAAGCAGGCCCCTTGCTGAGCAAGGAGCCCGATGTGGGACTCGATCCCAGGACCCTGGGATCATGACCCGAGCCGAAGGCAGACGCTTAACTGACTGAGCCACCCAGGCACCCTGGAAAGTTTTTTTAAAATAAGATTTCCTAAAAAAAAACAAAAAATAAATAAATAAATTTTCCAGAATCTAGTTTTTCTGGTTCAAAGAAAAAGTACTGCTTTGTGTCCCTTTCCTTCCCTAACTTTCATTTGTAAAATAACCTTTTTATTTTTCCTCCTCTTTCTTTCTCTCTCTCCCTTCTGGTCTTATGACACCAAGGGATCAGAAGGGATGATGTCCTGAAGTTGCATGAATTGCTTTAACGTCCCACCACTTATGGTGCCACAACCAGGACCAAGTCCCGTGCTCCTCCTCTGTAGTGGGGGTTTCTGACTGTTCTCTGAATTGTTTTTGCAGCCTCCTGAAATCCTGGGACTGGGTAGCCAGAAAGGGATCTCAGTAAGGAGAAGCTGTTAGGGATGGATGGTTGTGTTTGTCTCTGATTACATGCAGAGATGTGTCATGGAGATACAGTTTTTGGAGTACGAAGACATCAGAGTGGCTTTGACATCAGTGGGTTTGACTATTTACTGAATGCCAGGCATAGGCCTGGATATTTAAGGGGGATTGAATAGACTATCTCATTGCTTCTACTGGAGCTGCTTAGAATCTGTTTGAGGATATATGACATAAACGTATGGGTAGTTCATAGTAGGTGGGTTTCTGAGGCCCACAATTGTCCAGTGGTAGGTTCAGTTTGAAAGAAGTCTTCTGTATACCTAGTATTAGGACATTCTTAGGAAACTTCAATGCCTTTTCTTCCCTTTCTTTTTTATACTTCAGAATAGCTGCTATTTCCATAGCCTCTAAAATAACAGACATGCAGCTTGGAGATTCAGTGGAAATCAGCAAATTAATTACTAAGAAGGAAATTCACCAAGCCAGGTAATTTTTAAAATGTATGTCTTCTGTTAGAATTAATTTCCAGAGGGCAGGAACCATTCATTTGTCTCAATCTCCCAGAGCAAAGCCTTGCACACACAGTAGATGTTCCAACAGACATTTGATGTTAAGAGACTACCCTCACTCCAGTCCCACGAATCTTACTCAGGATATAGCTATGACCAGAGGAGACTTTTCCAGGCCTCTCTTCAAACAGTAGCCAGAGGGAGCAGAGACCTAGGTGTGTCCAGCCCAACCCACAAAGAACCATCTGTGTCAAGAGAGGGGGGTGGGGCTGTCAGAAGGTCATTAGGACATTGGGACATTGGGGACACTTTGAGGCCCTTCTGAGGACTCCTAGATTTGATTCCCATAACCCAGAGACCCACCCACCTGTCCTTGAGAGGGACCTCATGCAACCCTGTTTTGGCCAGAGTCTGCTCTGTTTCCAGGTTGACAAAGAACTTATTGCTGGGTAGGAGCTGTGAAAATCTGTGCCCTGACTTTATCTTTTTCATTTGTTTCTCAAGGCTGGAGTGTGATGAGGAGTGTTTAGCCTTGGAAAGGAAAAAGTAAGTCATTTCAACTGCTTTTGATCTACTTGTTCTTGAGCTCTGTGAAATTAATAGGAGGGAGCAACCTTTCAAGCATTCATTCAGCACCTGCTCTGAGTCTTTTGCTGCTATTGGAGATCAAGAGAAATTCGATCATCAGGAATTGAAATATCCTAAGGATAAACCACTTAGGTGATTTCAGCATATTTCTGAAACATGAGTTTGTTGGTTTGGGGCATGGTATAACATCACATGTCACAGCATACTTATTCACTGACTGGCAGACTTCTGATTCCAATGGAGATAAGAAGCTTAAAATTTTTTTAATGACCTTTATGTTGAAGTATAACGTACATATAGAAAGTTCAGAAGTGTACAGAAGTCATCACAAAGTAAATACAGTGGTGTAATCAGCACCCAGGTCAAGAAATAGAAAATTTCCAGAACACTTTCATACACAGGTAAAATGTATCTTTTGTATAAAGATAAAATGTCTATCCTGACTTCTAACACTTTAGATTAGTGTTGTCTGTTTTGAACTTTATATAAATGATGAAATCTTATAGTTGGTATTATTTTTGTCTGGCTTCTTTAATTACATTTGTGATATTCCTCTTGTTGCATGTAGCAATACTTTGTTCATTTGCATTCCTCCATGATATTTTACTATGTTAAGATATTATAATTTATTTATCATTCTACCATTAATAGGTATGTGTGTGGTTATCAGTATTGGGCTATTACAAATAATGCTCTGTTAAGAACATCCGTATATTCCCTTTGCTGTATATACATACTCATTTCTGTTAGTTACAAACTTAGGAGTAGAATTACCGATTAATAGGGTATTCATATGTTCAGCTTTAGTCAGCTCTACGCAGTGGTATCCAAAATGGTTGTATCATATTATACTCCCACCAGCAGGGTAATAGTTTCCATTGCTCTACACTTATATTAGCTCTTAGAATTGTTGGTCTTTTAAATTTTAATCTATTCTTGTGAATGTATATCTGGATGTCATTGAACTTTTAGTTTATATATCCCGATGACTAGTGAGGTTGAATACTTTTTTATATGTTTATTGGCAATTTGGATATCCCTTTTTGTGAAGTGCCTGTTCAGCTTTTTTGCTTATTTTGTAATTGTGTTGTCTTTTTTATATTGATTAGTAGGAGTTTTTTATATATTTTGGATATGAATCCATTGTTGGTTTTATATATTGTATTTTCCTGTACTTCGTGCTTTCAGTTTTCACTCTCTTAATGGT
This sequence comes from Mirounga leonina, assembly GCF_011800145.1. NCBI lineage: Eukaryota > Metazoa > Chordata > Mammalia > Carnivora > Phocidae > Mirounga > Mirounga leonina. The sequence continues at coordinate 37,060,169 of NW_023270433.1, read as the reverse complement.
ATCTTTTGATAAGCAGAAGTTTCTAATTTTAATGTAGTCCAGTTTATCAATCTTTTCCTTAGTGACTAATGTTTTTTATGTCCTGTTTAAGGAGTATTTGTCTATCCTGAGGTCATGATGATACTCTTATTGTCTAGAAGCTGTATCATTTTACCTGTCATGTTTAGATCTACAGTTGACTGGACTAATTTTTTTTTTTAAGATTTATTTATTTATTTGACAGAGAGAGAGAGAGCACAAGAAGGTAGAGCAGCAGGCAGAGGGAGAGAGGGAGAAGCAGACTCCCTGCTGAGCAGGGAGCCCAACATGGGGCTCGATCCCCGGACCCTGGGATCATGACCTGAGCCAAAGGCAGACGCTTAACCGACTGAGCCACCCAGGCGCCCCTGGACTGATTTTTTTGAGCGTAGTTTAAGGAGAGTTCACAGTTCAGTTTTTTTCCATGTGAATATCCATGTGGCCAGTACTGTTACCAAGATGTTCTTTTCCCAGTCTTTCCAGTGCCATTTGTCTTAAATCAAGTATTCATATTATGTGTGAATCTATTGCTGAGTTCCTTCTCTTCCATCACACTAGTGTCACACTCTCTTAATTGTGGTACCTTTATAACAATAAAGGTGTTTTGTTTTGTTTTTTTAAAGATTTTATTTATTTCTTTGACAGAGAGAGAGACAGCGAGAGAGGGAACCACAAGCAGGGGGAGTGGGAGAAGGAGAAGCAGGCTTCCCGTTGAGCAGGGAGCCCAATGTGTGGCTTGATCCCAGGACCCTAGCATCATGACCTGACCCGAAGGCAGACACTTAACGGCTGAGCCACCCAGGTGCCCCACAGTAAAGGTCCTAATATCTGATAGTACATCTCTTCAAGCATGGTTCTGCAAGATTAACTTGGCTATTCTTGGGCATTTGCATTTCCATTTAAACTTTATAGAGTGAGCTTATCAATATCTGCCAAAAAACCTACTAAGATTTTTACTGAATTGGTATTTAATTTATAGATCAATTGGGGGATATTTGACGTTTTTATATTAAGTCTCTTAATCCACGAGCAAAGTATATCCTTCCATTTATTCCTGTCTTCTTTGATTTCTCTCAGTAATACTTTATAGTTTTCTGTGTACAGATTTTGCACATCTTTCAGTAGACTTGTTCCTTGCTTTTGGTGTTTTTTGACACCTTTTTAAATGGTAATTTTTCTTGTATCACTTGTTTTTTTTTTTGCTCTACCCCTTCTCCTCTCCCTTCCTCTATCACTTTTTTTTAAAATCAGGATTTATTTTTTTTTTATTTTTTTTAATTTAATTTTATTTTTTTATTCTTATGTTAATCCCCATACATTACATCATTAGTTTTAGATGAAGTGTTCCATGATTCATTGTTTGTGCATAACACCCAGTGCTCCATGCAGAATGTGCCCTCCTCAATACCCACCACCAGGCTAACCCATCCTCCCACCCCCCTCCCCTCCTCTATCACTTTTAAATTTTAATTTTCTAAAAAAAAATAATTTTCTAATTGCCTATTGCTGGTGTACAGAAATAGAATTGATATTTGTTGACCTGTATTCACTTGCTGAATTCACTTACTGTTTCATGCCCTCTTCCAATAATAGTAGTTTTATTTCTTTACAGTTCTTAACTTTTTTCTTTTTCTTGCCTTATTGCACTGGCTAGAGCCTCCAGTACAGTGTTGAATAGAAGGTGGTAATAATAGACATTCCTGACATCAGGCAGCTTTGAATATCTCACCACTAAATATGATGTTTTCTGTTAGTTATTTGAGGATACTCTTTATTAGATTAAGGGGCATTTATTCAGTGACCAGCAGACTTCCTGGTTCTAACAGATGGATAAAAAGGTATAGCCCTCTAAATGTTAACAATTGGAGAATTTCGGTGAACTGGTGTATACAGACAGTCCCCAACTTATAGTGTGATTAACTTACAATTTTTCAAATTCACAATGGTACAAAAGCAGTACACATTTAGTAGAAACCATACCTCAAATTTTGATCTTCTCTCAGGCTAGCAATATTCAGTATAATGATCTCTTATGATACTGGGCAGCGACAGCAAACTGCAGCTCCCAGTCAGCCATGCAGTCACAAGGGTAAACAACCCATACACTTAGAACCATTCTGTACCCATACAGCCATTCTGTTTTTCACTTTCAGTGCACTGTTCAGTAAATTACATGAGATGTTCAACACTTAATTATAAAATAGACTTTGTGGAGTGCCTGGGTGGCTCAGTCGGTTGAGTGTCCAACTCTTGGTTTCAGCTCAGGTCATGATCTCAGGGTCATGGGGTCGAGCCTCATGTCAGGCTCTGCACTCAGTGGGGAATCTGCTTGAGATTCTCTCCCTCTCCCTCTGCCCCTTCCCCCAATCTTGCGTGTGCGTGCATGCACACACACACTCTCTCAAATAAATAAATAAAATCTTAAAAAATAAAATGGGCTTTATATAAGATGATTTTACCCAACTGTAACCTAAGGTAAGTATTCTGAGGACATTTAAGGTAGGTTAAATGTATTAAATGCATTTTTTACTTACAATATTTTGAATTTACAGTGGTTTTGTCATTATAAAATGATACTTTGTCACTTTGAAAATTTCTCAAGTTAAATAGCTAGACAAATGCAGCCAAAGTATAGTCCTATTTTATCTTGACATTTGATTTTCCACTATTATTAACAGAACCTCTTTAAGTGGCTAAATGTGTAGGAGGTATATAATAAATAATAGCACTGCCCAAATTTCCCTTGGTAACTCTATAATAACTGCTGTTCAAAACTCTTGACCTTTAAGAACCATCAGTCACGATGTTCTCAGCTGCAAAATGTGAACTGAGTTATGAGTATTCAGAAATGCTGTAGTGAATACACAGAAGGCCTCTAAAGCATGGAAATGCACCTTTGTGTAGTTGAGAGACAGTATTATATAGTAGACTAGAGTCAGTTTGCCTGGATTTGAATCCTGCCTTCACAAATCACTTAGCTATGTGACCTTCGGCAAGTCATGTATTCTTTTAAAGCTTTAATTTTCTTAAAATCTGTGGAAACAGTGACAATATGTACCTCCCACAGTTGTTGTGAGGATTCAAATAGTTATTAGTTATCCTCAGTAAATTTAGTTATTGATTAGAACTGGCTCTCTTGGGGCGCCTGGGTGGCTCAGTCGGTTAAGCCTCTGCTTTCAGCTCAGGTCATGATCCCAGGGTCCTGGGATGGAGCCCTGCATCGGGCTCCCTGCTTGGCAGGGAGCCTGCCTCTCCCTCTCCCCGACTTCTGCTCTCTCTCTCCCCCTCTCTCTCTCTCAAATAAATAAAATCTTAAGAAGAAGAAGAACTAACTGGCTCTCTGTTTTTGAAGGCCTTTTGAATTTCTCCTCCATCTTAGAGTGATAACCTATGATGGTCCTCACTATATAGAGATTCTTTCTCAAATACCCACTGGCCTAGGGGGGGAAAAATGCCAATTTAAAAAAGAAAATATGAGGGGTGCCTGGGTGGCTCAGTCCTTAAGCGTCTGCCTTCGGCTCGGGTCGTGATCCCGGGGTCCTGGGATTGAGCCCCGCATCGGGCTCCCTGCTCGGCGGGAAGCCTGCTTCTCCCTCTCCTGCTCCCCCTGCTTGTGTTCCCTCTCTCGCTGTGTCTCTCTCTGTCAAATAAATAAATAAAATCTTTAAAAAAAAAAAGAAAATATGAGGTGCCCAACTGGCTCAATCAGTAGAGCATGCAACTCTTGATCTCAGCGTTGTGAGTTCGAGCCCCATGTTAGGTGTAGAGATTATTTCTTAAAAATTAAAAATCTCAGGGGCGCCTAGGTGGCTCTGTCAGTTAAGCGTCTGTCTTCGGCTTAGGTTGTGATCCCAGGGTCCTGGGATCGAGCCCCACATCGGGCTCCTTGCTCAGCAGGGAGCTTGCTTTTCTCCTTTTCCCTCTGCCTGCCGCTCCCTGCTTGTGCTCTCTCTCTCTCTCTCTGTCAAATAAATAAATAAAATCTTTAAAAAAAAAATTAAAAAATTAAATCTTAAAAAAGTACCATCTAAAGTTGCAAACAGGTGACGCTGCGGTGCACCAAGTCTCCCCACGTCGCATTGCCATGGCTGCCCATGGCGTTGCTGCTGCCGGCAAGGGTCTGTGCTACACCGAGTAGTCACCGCCGGCAACTAAACGGCCGGACGCGGACATGGACCAGGGACTGGCAAGAAGTTTGATAGCTGTAGGACTGGGTGTTGCAGCTCTTGCATTTGCAGGTCGCTATGCATTTCAAATCTGGAAGCCTCTAGAACAAGTAATCACAGAAACGGTGAAGAAGATTTCCACTCCTAGCCTTTCATCCTACTATAAAGGAGGATTTAAACAGAAAATGAGTAGGCGAGAAGCTAGTCTTACTTTGGGTATAAGCCCATCTGCTGGCAAGGCCAAGATTAGAACAGCTCATAGGAGAATCATGATTTTCAATCACCCAGTTAAAGGTGGATCTCCTTACTTAGCAACCAAAATAAATAATGCAAAAGACTTGCCAGAAGCACCACAAAACATTGATTGATGCTTAAGAATCATTCTGAAGGAAAAAAGGGGGGGAATATAAAACAAGTCCTGCAAAGTAGTCTAAACCACGGTGTTCGTAATTTTCATACATGCACTAACCACAATCATTTATTCCACTATTAAGGTATATAATAATAAAAGATTAACAATCAAAAAAAAAAAGTTGCAAACAGGAACGCCCGAGTGGCTCAGTTGGTTAAGCGTCTGCCTTTGGCTCAGCAGGGAGCCTGCTTCTCCCTCAGCAGGGAGCCTGCTTCTCCCTCTGCCTGCCGCTTCCCCTGTTTGTGTGCTCTGTCTCTCTGACAAATAAATAAAATAAATAAAATCTTTAAAAAAAAAAAAAGTAAAGTTGCAAACATATATTCTATTGCAAGCAATGAAAACTGGCAGGCCAAATTCAGCCCACAGATATGTTTTATTAATAAGTGTTTAAATTTGAGGGCGCCTGGGTGGCTCAGTTGGTTAGGCGACTGCCTTCGGCTCAGGTCATGATCCTGGAGTCCCGGAATCGAGTCCCGCATCGGGCTCCCCGCTCGGCAGGGAGTCTGCTTCTCCCTCTGACCCTCCCCACTCTCATGTGCTCTCTCTCAAATAAATAAATAAAATCTTTAAAAATAAATAAATAAATAAATAAAATAAGTGTTTAAATTTGAATTTGTGGCCAACTAATCAAAACATCAAAAAATCTCTCAAGAATTGCTCTCGAAAATTTCAAAAGTAAGCTTAAACCAGATTCTTACGGGCATTAAACTTGCAAGAGACCCTTTTCTCAGTGTGAGCAAAAATTGTACTAAGTGCTAAGCTGAATTTTATCTCTTTATAAAAGAAAGACATAACTGGGTGTTGATGAGGTGCCATGAGACTCGTCCACTGGCAGTCAAAACACAAATGGGCAGTTGTGGAAAGCTCTCAGACTGTGTTGCTCATGAGTCTGATATCCATACCATCTTACCTGGTAATCTCACAACTGGAAATATTTTCAAGAGAAATAACCTTAAAAGTTTTTTGCCCAGTGATATTGTGTCACTTAAAATATTCAGAAACTGGGGAACTGTTAAAGAAACTAGGGAATTTTTTTTTTTAAGATTTTATTTATTTGAGAGAGAGAATGAGAGAGAGAGCACATGAAAGGGGGGAGGGTCAGAGAGAGAAGCAGATTCCCCGCTGAGCAGGGAGCCCGATGCGGGACTCAATCCAGGGACTCCAGGATCATGACCTGAGCCGAAGACAGTTGCTCAACCGAGCCACTCAGGCGCCCAGAAACTAGGGAATGTTTAAGTAAATTCTGGTATATACATAATTAGAAGATTATGTACCTATTAAAACAGTAAATGTGTGGGGTGCCTGGGTGGCTCAGTCATGAAGCGTCTGCCTTCGGCTCAGGTCATGGTCCCAGGGTCCTGGGATCGAGCCCCACATCAGGCCCTCTGCTTGGCGGGAAGCCTGCTTCTCCCTCTCCCACTCCCCCTGCTTGTGTTCCCTCTCTCACTGTGTCTCTCTCTGTCAAATAAATAAAATCTTTAAAAAAAAACAGTAAATGTGAAAAACAAATAGTAATATGAGAAATGCCAATCATATAATGATAGGTGAAGAAAGGTGCCAAGTTGGGGTTTTTTAGGGTTTTTTTCTTTAAGTTTTTTTTTTTAAGATTTATTTATTTGAGAGCGCAAGAAAGAGAGAGCGCACAAGCAGAGGCAGAGGGAGAAGCAGGCTCCTCACCGAGCAAGGAGCCCGATACGAGACTTGATCCCAGGACCCTGGGATCACAACCCAAGCTGAAGGCAGATGCCCAACTGACTGAGCCACCCAGGCGCCCTAAGATTTTATTTTTAAGTAATCTCTGCACCCACCGTGGGGCTCGAACTTACAACCTGGAGATCACAAGTCACATGCTCCACTGATTGAGCCACCCAGGTGCCCCAGATGCCAAGTTTTATATACCCTAATTGCAATGACTTAAAGGTAAAAAAATCTGAAAGGAAGTGTAATAAAATATAGTGCTTAGGTTGTTAATGGAATTTTTCCCTTTATTTTCCAGATTTTCTGTAAGGTGATTCTAATTTTAATGTTTATGTGTCTACTTTATGTATCTGATGTTTAGGTAAAACCTCAGAGACTGCCATGCCATCCCCCACTGACCACTCCCAGTGCTCTCATTCCCCGCCCCCCCTCTTCCAGATAACCCAAGCTGCCAGTGTCAGTCCATTTGGTTCACTCAGACCCACATAGATTTGTCTTGTTTATTTTATTCTAGGAAGACAAACTCATATCTTGTCCCAAGTTGTTGTTATTCCTTCCTTAATAATTGGGTTTGCCAAAATGGCATCATTAATGTATAAAGAACTTAGGACATGGTGGGCACTCTGTGTTACTATAAGAAGTTTTCCTCCCCTTTCCTTTTATTTACTTATTTCTCTCTTATTTTCAGGCGGTTAGCAGAGGCATTTCATATTAGTGAGGATTCCGATCCTTTCAATGTACGTTCTTCAGGGTCAAAATTCAGTGACAGTTTAAAAGACGATGCCAGGTATGTATGTAACTTGTTACCAGCTTTCTTAATTTGGCTTACAAGAGTGTTTGGTGTTTTAAGTTGTAGTAACTAATACGTACTCCTCTGTGATTGAGCCAGTTAAAGTTTATATATCTATTATAAGAGATTATATGATGCTTAATAAAAATCCTTTCTTGGTTTCTCACAATTGTCCCCTTGAAGAATTGAGCATGGGGTGTGGGTGTGTGGACCCTGTAGTAGAAGTTTGGGGCTCCTAGGGCTTGGACTAGCCTGACCTGAGAGATCTCTGGCTGCCGACATTGGCCGGCCCTCACTTGGGCAGTAATAGCTGTTATTTTCCTCCTGTGTCCTGACCCTCCAGACAGCTCTTTCTCCTTCCCATCATCTCCTTTCTCATACTTGTTTTCTTTTTCTCTTCCTTTGTTATTCACAGTCAGTCTTCTGTTATCTGACAGTTCCTGACCTTTGCCATTTTTCCGCCCACATTGTTCATTGTCTGCAGGTTAGGGCAGAGAGTGTGGGTGGAAGGGAGTCTCAAAGAGCAGGAACAGATGAAATTAACTGTGGTGATTTCTCATTTCAGGAAGGATTTAAAGTTTGTCAGTGACATTGAAAAAGAAATGGAAGCCCTTGTGGAGGCCGTGAATAAGGTTGAAGTCAAAACATCCAACTGGACATGTCTCTAAGGCTAGCTTGATTAAAAAAAAAAAAAAATCAAGTCCCAGAAACACCATCAGTGTAGAGTAGTTACAGGAAAATGTCACAACTTCTTGACGATCCTTATCTTTCCCAAAAGCCCAGCCATTATAACATCCATGGAAGCCTTGTCCTGGTTCAGCAAAGATATGCTCCATCAAATTCAGTGTAAATAAAAAATCTTAGCTTAGTGGCTAAGATTGGGTGAAGAAGCTCTGGAAAGCCAGAGGCATTCAGTAGTGACAGCTGAATGACTGTTGGGTACTTAGGAAGACATAGTCTCTGGGGGGCTGTTGAATGATAGGGCACACTGGTTCTTTATTACCCCCCAGGCAGAGTAGAAACCCTTGGGTAAGGATCAAAAGTTGAATGACTAGAGCCCTTGTCCTGGAGATAGCTTTAAGGGAAAAGTCTTTTAGTCAGAAGCAGCCAACCTCAGGGTGGCTCCCTCTTTATTCCGTGGGGACCGTGAATGAGGATGAGATGCCTGTATTAGTTCCATATCTAATGAAGGTGGATTTCCTTCCCACCATCTCCCTTAGCCCCTGCTCTTCCTCCCTTCGTTCCCTCTGTTCCCATTTCCCAGGATACTAACATGAAGGAAAAAATGGGATCATTGTTCCTCTCTAACTAGGAAACCTGTGCAAATGTATTTCCCTGCTAGTGTGTCTGTACCTGCACACTCATGATTTTTAGTGTAGAATATATTTTTATAAGAAATGAGACTGTCTTGTTTTAGGTCTTCAATTTATTTATTCATTTCTTGGGTATATCACTTACTCCCCAGTTACCAGCCCGGTAGGAGGAACCATTATACTGTCCACCTAGTTTCTTTTCATTTACTAACCCTGGCCAGCTGCTACTATTGCAGCTCAAAGAATAGATGAAGGAAGTGCATCAGACCTCATCCTCCCAAACCTCTCAGCTTGCTTAGCAGCCAGCAAAATACTGTATGCTGTGGGCCTCTAAAACTCAACCACCTCTTTGTTGACCCAGCTGTTTTGGACCTTTGTAAGTATATTCTGTTTGCAGGATGATTTTATCAATCAGTCATCTTTTCCCTCAATACAGGGAAAGAATAGTAAGAAGAGCCACTGCTTCCCTCCCATGAACAGAGACCACCGCCGGATCATCCACGACCTGGCCCAAGTGTATGGCCTGGAGAGCGTGAGCTATGACAGTGAACCAAAGCGCAATGTCGTGGTCACTGCAGTCAGGTGGGTTGATCTTGCCATCACAGGAGGAATGCTCATTTCGGCAAGCTGAACCTCGGAAGCAAGGTCTACCAACATTTGCTTGCCTTAATTCCTCTCCTAGAAGAATAGATAGAAAATCTGCTTCTGGGCTAGCCTTTCTGACATGATCAGAAGGTCTGATCTAAAGGTCTGAACCAGAGAGCAAAGCCCATGCTTCAGTCCCCAGGACAGACATGCCTAAAGACACACAAGGCTCTTGTCTGCCCTGATTCATGAGCAACACTGGAGGCAGCATTTCCTCAGGCCCAGGGAACAGACCCTGAGGGCCTGGCTTGAGTGCCTGCCCATCCCATCTGTCTGTCCCTTTTTCCCTTGTCCTCCGGCATGATGAAAGCAAAAAATGCTGGACTCTGATTCAGGGCATCCCCCGTAAACAGTGTGTGCCAGTAGAAGAAACTGAGGCTGCAGTGTGAGCTGGGAAGTGACAGGGAGGATCTAGGATCACTGTCAGAACCTGACAGAGTAGGTCCTTACCAGTGAAGAAAACTTGAGCATGGGATGAGAGGGAGCAGCTAACAGGCCCGGGCAGAGGTGAGTGGGAGGACGAGGGCTAAATGAAGGTGACCATGCCTGAGAGGGGATGGATCACATCAGAGCCCTTAGCAGCTGCACAGTGAGAGTCTTGACTGGATTCCCAGCCGTCTGCCTGTCTCCACAAACAGTTCTCACTTTCAATACTCTGTGTTCTGACTTTTATCAGAGGGAAGTCCATTTGTCCTCCTAGCACGCTGACATGTGTCCTTGAAAGGGAAATGCAGTCACGACCTCCACCACCAATTCCTCATCACAGACATCAGACAGACAAGTAAGGATCCTTCAGCTGCTTTCCAAAGGCCCTGTCTATTCAGAGACGCCAGCAGGGGCTGAACTGTCTGGGACTCCACCAGCCATTGGCAACCTCTCAGGCCTGGCCTTGGGGTGCTTTGTTCAAATTAGTAAGGTTTGACTGGGAGGTCAGACATTTGTTCCTGCCTGAGGGGTCCCAAGTTTGATGTTCGTAATGCCCACTTCCCCTCTGGGAAAAAGTCACTGGACATAACTTCCATGGTGTAGGTGGTGACACTGGGAAGTGGATTCAGTCTGTCACACCAGAGGATTTAGGAACATCACATGGTTCACAAAGTTATTGTGGAGGTGAAAGTCAGCTAGTGGGCGGGGTTGCAGTGAAGGTAGAGACTTTTGTGTTTTGACCTGTCTACTTCTGTATGGTTTAAATAATTTTTATAACAAAAACATATTTTCATGATTTAAAGAGAAAAGAAAACCACATTGGCAAGCAGCAAGTCTTAGGAGCAGGGAAGGAGCACCATCCCTTTTCCCCTTATTGTGACTGAGGCAGCATTGCTGAAAGTTGCTCTAAAACCCAGCAGGGTCCCTAATGCTGTCCTGGCCTTCCACACAGCTGCCCTACCAGAACCTCTTATACAAAACCTCTGGGAGGGCGGGAAGGGCAGTTTATAGGGTCACCATGATGGCCTTAACAAGCAGTGTTCCCAAAGACTGGACAGGACAGCTAGGTGTTGCCCATTGGGCATAACCTTGGCAAGGATTGTCTAGATCAGTGTAGTTCCCCAGGACCAGCCCTGCTTCACCCCTGGAGAGCAGACGGCCTGGATTCTAGTCAGCCCAGCTCCATATCCATGTGGGCAGTGGTTTGGGAAATGTGAAGGTATTCCACATGTTATTCCACAGCTGTGTCCAATACTACCTCAACATAACCGTGTGGGATCTTTGGCCTGTTCATGCCATGCTATCTTTTTTTCCCTTTGTTTGCTTTATTTTTGTATAAAACTTTATTGTGGAAAACTTTTAGAGTAGAGAATATGTTAATATAGTGAACCCTTGTGTGCCCATCACCAAATTCTAATAGTTCCCAGCTCATGTGGGCCCCCCTATCTTATCAAAGCTTTGCAAATGGCAAATTGGCTGATCCTTAACTTTCTGAAGACTTCAGTCTGTTTCCCCCAAAGAAAAGATTGATCATTCTTTGTTTGCTTTTCAGGAATCCTGCAAGCAGTAATTTACAGAAAATAGCCAAGGAACCAGTAATTGACTACTTTGATGTCCAGGACTGAGAAGATCAAGATGCACTTAGATAAAAGAATGATTAGGTGTGATGGAGACTTGTTTGCCAGCAGATAAATCATGCTTGTTCCCAACTGCCTGGTGGACTCACACACAGTCTCACATACTGTCTTGTACTGATACGTCCAAAGCATGAGTGTGTCAGAAATTCCCTTGTCCTCTCTTCTGTCTGTATAAAGTGTTTCAGTACAGCCAGATCTCTGACTAGATGGTCACTAGTGATTCAGTCATGTATTTGCAGAGGCTCCACCATCACTGATTGCTCAGAGGGCCGGGGGAACATTGGGTTTGATTTGAACAAACCAGAATTTTAGCCTGAAAGTGGCACTTAGTCAAAGCCTCAGTTGTCCCAATTATCCATCCTCCTCTTAAAAATGCCTGCAACATTAGCTGCACCTCATTTTTTGGATTAATCCAAACTGATCACAATCTTTGGAAAGACACAAGTGAACTTCTCAGTCCAAAATACCAAACACATCCAGAATCACACGTGTTGTGTTAAACCTAGCTATCTTATCTGAGTCTTTTGCCAAAAACTCTCATAGGTCTATCTGGCTGAATTGATCTTAGGGGTTCTTAATGCCATCAGTTCTAGACCTAGAAAAGGGGTCAGGGTGCTTTACAGAATTCCATTTTCTAGAGTTCAGGGATGTGGCTCATACCACATCACCGAGCCTGTCCTGTTGCAGTTTAGCTATATATGCTATGATGGTAGAGGACATAGAGCAAGCTCCTCCTCCTGCCAGGTTCACACTGTGGCCTCTGTGTACTGACCAGTGTAGCCCTAACTCCTCTTTGGTTGAGAAAGAGTCTCAGATAGATTTACCTTTCCTGTGTTGCTTTCTCCCAGGCCTGGAGCAGCTGTATTGGCTCTCCTTGTCTCTGAGCTCTGGACTTCTGTTTAAATATTCACAGAAGTATGTGGACAGTCCAGGGCTTATCCCAACAGCCCTCTGGAGGCATTCTTGAGTCTTTTGTAAAGGCAGGTGCATTGACAGTTAACATTAGTTTGGCCCTCTCTGCCGTGGCACCCTTCCAGCTTGGAGGCCAGACTTGCAACAACTTCTTTGTCCAGAGCAAGCCCAAGCCCCAGAGCAACGGATTTCAGAAGTGATGTCACAAAACTGGCACTTAGTTTTCATAGGAAGAGCAGGACCACCCTTTGGTCCTGACCCAGACAATCTGCCTTGAGAGGCAGCAGGTATAGGAAGAAGAAGAAGCAACTGGAGGGAGGAGATGGAAAACTACAAAACCTCCTCTCTCTCGACTCATTTAGCACAGGGTCAGTGGCCCCAAACACAGCAGGAAGCCCACGAGCATCTGTTAACATCTTTGAAGCAGTGGTTCAATGGATGACCTGCTCATGAAGAACATCTCAGAATTCAGGAGGCAGGAGACCTGATTCTAGATGCCAGCTGTGCCACATAACTCGCCACTTGATGGAATGGAGGTATCCACCTGCCTTAGCAGGGTCGTTGTAAAGATTAAATGAGATCAGATACATGTAGGTGCCTGATCTATCATGAATGCTAAAAGTTTATATAAATGATACTTGGGGGTGCCTGACTGGCTCAGCTGGTAGAGCATCTGACTCTAATTTTGGGGTCATGAGTTCAAGCCCCATGTGGGGTGTAGAGTTTACTTAAAAAAAAAATGAGGGGCACCTGGGTAGCTCAGTCCGTTAAGCTTCTGACTTTTGATTTCAGCTCAGGTCATGATCTCAGGGTTATGAGATGAGCTCTGCTCTGGGCGTGGAGGCTGCTTAAGATTCTGTCTGTCCTCCCTCTGCTCCTCCCCCACCCACCTCTCTCTGTCTGTCTCCCTCTCTTAAAAAAAAAAAAAAGATACTTAGTATCTGGAAAATATATAAGCATCTTCTTCCTCCATACTATTAGCTAAGTAAAAGTATAGAATGCTAAACAGACCTCTTCTGGAGAATGCTTATGTGCCCACCACGTGCAGCCTTGTGCTAAGGCTGTGGCCTGTTCTTCACAGTTAGTAATCCAGCAGAGGACACATACCTGAACAAATATCTATAATGGAATTGGTCATCTACAAATAAGTCATTAGTCTGTTATTAAAAGCTGAGTAGAGCCATAAGAGGAGTTTCCTGTGACGTGGTAGGAGTGGGTTAGCTCTCGTGGTTGGGAGAAGGGAAACGGGAGGAAACATTTGGGCTGAGTCTTAAGATGGTAGTCTGCCATTAGAAGAAGAAGAGAAGCATGCCAAGGAAAGATAAATAGCGTAAGACAAGCCCAGGGATGTGGTTTGTGGTGGGGTTGAAGAACAGTTATTTGTTCAGAGTGGGCAGACAACTGGAAGGACAGGTGATGAGGCTGGAGAGGTAGGAAGGGGTCAGCTGTGGAGAACCACAAGGAGCCACTGGAGGGTCCTAAGCAGAGAATGGCATGACTGGATTTTTGATCCAGAGTGGGAGTCAGCAAATGTTTTCTGTAAAGGTCCAAATAGGAAATATTGTAGGCTTTGTGAGTCTTAGAGTTTCTGTTGCAGCTACCCAGCTCTGCCATTGTGATGTCAAAGTGGCCGCAGACAATACATAAGCAAATGAGCATGACTCTGTCCCCGCAATACCTTATTTTATAGACACTGAAATTAGAATCTCATACAATTTTTCATGTCACAATATCATTTTTTTCCCAGCTAAAACCATTTTTAGCTCATGGGTTGTACAAAAACAGGCAGCAGGCTGGATTTGGCCAAGGACCTTAGTTTGCCCGCCCAGTTCTAGAGCAGTGTCTCCAGCAGAGTGTATAGAAGGGATTGGAGGATTAACTTTGAGGCAAGAGACCCAGGAAAGAGCTATAGGGAGTGATCCAAGTGAAAGATGAGGATGGGGGTTAGTGCTGCAAAGGGAAGAGATTCAGGAGATTGGATAGGATGCTTGGGGTCATCGGGGAGCTAACACCCCTCGGATCACTAAAGGGGCCCCAGGCCCCCTCAGCAAGGGGAAGCTCCTTTCTCATGGGTTTGGCAGATTCTCCACTGAGCAGTGGCCTTGGGCAAGAATTTACATGTGGACTAAAGGAATCCATTCGTGGAGGAATCCCACGGGTGACGACCCCACATTACTGCTCCCTGAGAATCAGGTGATAGCATCCCTTCCCCTTCCAGGCCCGCCCTCTCCTTCAGCAGGAGGTTCTTTATGGGGCCAGAGCTTTTCAGAGACCCAAGTTCTTATCTCTGGAATTCCCTCTGGCTTGTCAGGCAGGGCTGGCTCCTTTCAACAGTGGTGCCAGTCTGAGGTGCAGTGGGAGGTTGTATTCAGGCTTGGAGATGAAAGCAGCCCTCCTGATTGCAGGGGTCTGTGTGAAGCAGCTCTGGATCCTGTCCTGGACAGGCCAGAGAGCAGACCACGGGAGGGGAAGAAAGAATGTCAGTCTTGTAGGAGAGGTTCAAAGTCTCAAACAGTGGGTCCTGTGATTTAGGTTTGGGGGAGGGGATCCTTCCATCATGGTGTCAGCCTTCTTGCTTCATGCCTGAAAGCCTGGAGACCTTGTTCTCTAAGGATAACCTGCTAGTGTGCCTTCTCTTCTAAAATTGGGGTGTGAATGCCTGGTCACCTTCACAGACCTGCCTTCCTCATCAGTCCTTTCATATGCCCAGCCATACCCATTGTGAAATTTCTTCCTCCCAAGCTCCCTACATGACCTCAGCACAGATACCCCAGACGATCTCTCATGGCTTTTTAGAGCCCACAAATCCCCAAAGAGCTCTAAGCTAGCCCAACCCTCAGTCTACAAAGGCCTAGCCCAGAAGGGGCAAGGCTCCATGGGGTCACTCTCAGTGTGAGCCAGGCCAAGACTGGAATCTAGGTCGGGAGGTGTCTGAGTCCTCAAGGAAAGGGCAACTGTCTTCCCCAAACAGGATTCCCTTGGAGCCCTTCCCAGTGGCCCGGGCCACCCTCAGCCTCAGGCTTTATGTGGTAACTCTTCATAAGGCATAGCCTCCTGGGAGAGAGGGAGAGAAAGAATCTCAAGCAGACTCCCCACTGAGCACGGAGCCCAACACAGAGCTTGATCCCACGATACGAGATCATGACCTAAGCCGAAACCAAAAGTTAGATGCTCAACCAATGGCATCACCCAGGTGCCCCTGAAGTATATATTACTATCTCCATTTTACCAATGGGTAAAGGTTGAAGTTAGGTCCCTTGCCCGAGATCACTCAATGAATAATTGGGGATCTGAAATTCCTGTAAGGCCGGACTCCAAAACCTGTGTCCTCCACTACACACACAGTTTACCTTGGAGTCTCTGGGACTGCAATATCTGGCAGGTCAGGACAGGTGGGATGGAAGTTTATACTGTGTTCTAATGTAGGGAACACCAGCAACCCCCAGAAAATGGGACTTTTCCTAGAATGGCTGCTAAGGGACAGTATGTATCCCCAAACCAGGAGCCTGGGGAGTGGTGGGGTAGCGGTTCCACTTTGCTTCAAAAAAAGCTCTTACTTAAAACTTTTTAGTAGAGTTTATAACCAGTATCTTTAAAAATTATTACCTCTCCATTTTTTTAAAATACTGTTTTCTGTTTGTTGACATAAACAGCGTAAGCACGGGGAAAAACATAAGTCACGCAGATATCTGAAGGAAAAACATCCCAGGCAGAGGGAACAGCCATTGCGAAGACTCAATGGTGGAAACATCCCATGTACCTTGAAGGAACAGCAAAGCCATCCAGCTGTAGGGGAATGAATAGGGAGAAAGAAGCAGGGGCCTGGAGACCATTGGGAGGCTTAGGGCAGAGGAGTAAAGGATGTGGTTTGGCTTATTTTTTGAAAGGAACATTCCAGCTGATGTATTGAGACTACACTATAGGGGTGACTCAGAGCAAAAAGGCTGGAAGATGATCAGAAGACCACTTCTGTAATCCAAGAGAGGTCTGGGTGATGGTGGTGGGGTGATGAGAAGTGGTTGGTTTCTAGATAATTTTGCAGGTAACACCTATAGGGTTTGCTAACAGCTGGGATGTGGGTGGGGTGTGAGAGAGAATGGAGTCAGGGACGACTTCAAAGATTTTGGCCTGAGCAACGGGAAGACTGAATTTGCCATTTACTGAGATAGGAAAGAGTGTGGGAGGAGCAGGCTTGAGGGATGAAAATCTGTTCAGTGGGTGGTTGTACATGGGAATCTAAAGTCTGGAAACAGGATTGGACAGGAGATCTAATTTGGGGAGCTGTTGGCATATAATGGTATTTACAGGCTGGTAAGGTCACGTTGGGAAGGAGGGTGAAAGAGAAGAGGTCTAAGGACTGTACTCTGGGCACTCCATCATCTAGAGGGCAGGGAGCTGAGGACAGGGCAGGAATCAGACATTTCTGGAGCCAGAGCTGGGGGTTGAAGTTGGAGGACTCAGTGCTACAGGAAAGTCCTGTGTGGTGGGGGTCTCTGGAGTTTTCCTCCTGGTTGCCTAGGAGAGTCTGGGCTTCTTTTGCTTGCCTGACCGTTCTGAACCTTCTGAGAGAAGGGGCTGGCCCCATAGTACAAGTCAATTAGGGTTCCTGGGGCCAGGGGAGATCATGGGCCTTGGCTGCCTCCTCCCCTTTAGCCATCTCTTAAACATGGGTACTCTCCAGGACTCCATCATCTCTCTCTGGGCCACCTCATCCATCTGCAAGCCTTCATTTGCCTCTCTGGACTTAAAAGCTCTATCTCTAGCCCAGCCTGTGTTTATCCCTGGATGCCCCACAAACACCTCCAGTTCAGCATGTCCAACCTCCAAACTCTCTCCTAGTATATACACTACTTTCCAGTCTCTCCTACCCCAGCACTGATTCTCCCTTAGAAGTTCATCTTCTCCCTAATGTCCTCGACCTGGGGCAAGAGGCCAGAATAGAGTGGGGGTTCTGGGGCAGTGGGGAGGACAGGAACACATTCTTGCTGGACCTGGCTGGACTGTGCCAAGGGCCTTTTGTGACCCCCATCTGAGGAATCCTCCTTACCAGCCGATGGGGATTTTGTTGGGTCCCTGGAGGACTCAAGGGATCAGTCCCAGATTTAAGACCTCATCTGTGTGCCTGGGTGTACCTGGCTCTGAGCTGTGTGTCTTCTCTCTCTGCCCCTGACCCAGCCTATGAAGGTCCAACCGCCCTTATTAAGACCCCCAACTGGGCCAAGAGCATAAGCATCCCCTCCAGAAGCCCCTGCACACACCCTCCAGCACCTACCCACCCCCTTGACTCCTGAGCACAGATGTAAGGGGAGACCATGACCTCTGGCAAATTCTTCCTCACCCTGCTTCATCACAGCAAAGTGCCAAGGGCAAAATTGAAACCTGAAGCACCTCGCCTCTGAGCTTCATTATCCCCATTTTACAGATGAGGAAATTGAGGCCCAGAGAGGTTCAGTAACATGCCAAAGCTCAGTGGAGGGCACTTGAGTGTTTGGGGTTATTTGTTCATTAGGGGTCTTTGTTTTTTTAGTGTTTCATTATTTTAACTGTACCTGTATGTTATATATGCATATTTATAGGATGTATTTCACAATTTAGGGACCAAACAAAAAAACTAGGCAAGGCCATATTGGTAAGGACTGGAATCCCTACTGTCTACCCCTTACCAAGCCAATCTCCCCAGGCCTCAGCTTCCTTGGATGTAAGATGGGCATGATGATGTGAGGACCACAGGAGGGTGTAGCATGGCAACAGGGAACGCACTGCCCACATGCCAGGCAGACTCATTTTCTCATCCCAGCAGCCTTGTGAGGTGGGAGCTATTATTATCCTGTCTTACCTAAAGTCAGCCAGCTAGTGAGTGGTAAGAGCCAGGATTTGCATCCAGCCTGACTGCCCTCTTTGTGCTCTCAGGGGCCCCAGTATGGGCCCTGCGGCACCCAGGAGGACTGGGTCATACCTCTTTCCCACTTCAGGGTCAGCACAGAGGTAGGTACATAGCCATGGGTCAGGCTGCACAGCTCTGAGGGGCCACAGGACCCCAGCCTGGCCCGAGATGGCTGCTCCCATCTCTTTCTGGGCTGCAGGACCCCATCTGAGGGAGGAGACAGACTAGCCCGACCGGCGTGCTGCCTGTGGGTGCCTGTCCTCGGAGGCCCTGAGTGGGAAGAACAGGCAAGGAGAGGGAGTGAGGGGCTCTCCCAAAGCCAGGACCACCACGCTGAGGAGCAAACTTTCATCTGCAAAGTCCTGAAGTGGCCTGGCCTGGGGCTGGGAGTTGTTCCTGCCCTACCCTGTCCCCGTTTCAACCACAGCCTCAGTTGGGGTGGGGGAAGGGAAGTGAGGTCATGACATGAGACTGCAAAGTACTGAAGAAGTCAGAGCTGGGGTCTCCCCGCAGACACCAACAAATCCAAGCCTCATGCATAGATAGGGAAAATGAGACTCAGAGAAGGGAGGGGTTCCGTCCAGGTCACACAGCCAGTTTGTGTTGGGCTAGGGCCTTGGAGAATGGGAGCTGAACAGGACTTCCATGACTCATATCCCAACCTGGCTCCCAGAGCTACACAGATGCATCTCCTGGATCCAGCCAGGGCGCAGTTACAGGAGAGACGCGCGCGCGCGCGCGCGTGTGTGTGTGTGTGAGTGAGTGACAGCAGAGCTAAGGGCGCGGTTACAAGAGAGACCGTGTGTGTGTGTGTGTGAGTGAGTGAGTGACAGAAGAGCTAAGGGCGCGGTTACAAGAGAGACCGCGTGTGTGTGTGTGTGTGTGTGTGTGTGAGTGAGTGACAGCAGAGCTAAGGGCGCGGTTACAAGAGAGACCGTGTGTGTGTGTGTGTGTGTGTGTGTGACAGCAGAGCTAAGAGCCAGGGACCCACAAGGCACTGTGACGCCCACCCCACCTCATCCTACTTCTTTCCTTCCTTCCTTCCTGCCTATCTGCCTGCAGTGAGACCTACGGCCATCCTACCCTGAACGCGCCCAATCTCGTCTGCCTCTCTCTTCCAGAGACCTCCCTTACCTCTGCCCCAGGCCTTGGGCTTACCTCTCCCCTGGGCCTGGCCTCAGTTCACCTTAACCTACTTGTCTGACCTTCTCTTCTTCCACTCTTCCTTCCCTTTTTCCATTCCAGTAGTGGCCCTCCACACTCCCACCTGAGGGCCTTTCAGTGGCTTCCCTCAGCCTGGAATGCTCTCTCTCTGGTGTCCACATGGCTCACTCCCTCTCCCCCTTCAAGTCTTTGTGTAAAGTCACCTTCTTAGTGAGGTCTTTGGTCTTTACGGCCCCATACGCTTCCTATCTGTCTTTCCTTTTTTTTTTTAAGATTTTATTTTTATTTTATTCTTTAAGATTTTATTTAACCCAATGTGGGGCTCAAACTCACAGCTCCAAGATCAAGAGTCACAAGCTCCACCAACTGAGCCAGCCAGGCACCCCCATCCCTTCTTTTTTTTAAAGTAGATTTATCTGGGGGCACCTGGGTGGCTCAGTCAGTTAAGCATCTGCCTTCAGCTCAGGTCATGATCCCAGAGTCCTGGAATCGAGCCCCATATCAGGCTCCCTGCTCAGCGGGGAGCCTGCTTCTCCCTCTGCCCCTCCCCTCACTCGTGCTCACTCTCCCTTGCAAAAAAAAAAATAAAATCTTTAAAAAAATAAATAGTTTTGGGCGCCTGGGTGGTTCAGATGGTTAAGCGTCCTGGGGTCGAGTCCCGCATCGGGCTCTCTGCTCCTTGGGAGCCTGCTTCTCCCTCTGCCTCTCTCTCTGTCTCTCATGAATAAATAAAGAAAAGAAAAGAAAAAAATAAATAGTTTTATCACATATGTATGCCCAAAGAATATATTCCTTTTTGCTTGTTTTTCAATGATAGCACTGGTGTCATACTGAATAGTGTACTGCACCGCTTTTTATGCCTCCACACGTTTTCCATGTTGTTACAGGAAGCTGTCATGCCTCAGTTTTCACTGACGTATCATGTCCTGTTGTCTGTGACTGTAGGGCAAGGTAAGTACCTGCTCCCCTCCTCATGGACATTTGGCTTTGTTTCCAGGGCCCCATGATCACCCACCTTGCACCCCTCAGTCAGGTGCCCACTCCACCCCTCCCAGCCGCCTCCCAGCCACCTTCCACCCGTGCTCCCAGGACACGGGTCACTGACCCTCCTTTCACTATCCCATGGCCCCCGTGATATCCACACAACCATGACTTCCCCAATCTCTGTCTTCAACTCTTCTGATCTCCAGATCATATAAAAGGCATAATTGTTTACTGTGCACTTCCTTACTCTGTGCCAAGCACTATTCTCAGCATTGTACATGTTTTATTTCATTGAATATTCACAGCGACACAAATGGTGGGTAATATGAGACCCATTTTACAGATGAGAAAATGGAAGCCCAGAGAGATTGAATAACTTGCTCAAGATACACACCTCTTGCCCCCAAGTACCATAGGCAACTCAAATTCAACATGCCCGCGATAGAACTTATCTTCCTCTCTAAACCAGTTTGTCTCCCATGCACACTCTCGGGGGCACATCTCCAATGCCCCAGGCCCAAGCCAAAAACTTCAATCAGCCTGACCCCTGCCGCATCCTTACCCACTCCTCCCAATTTGAGCCAAGTCCTGTGGGCTTTACCTCCTCCGTATCTAGTGAATCCCCTTTCTCCCATCTGCTGCTCCTCCTGGATTATTGCCTTTCACCATACTCCCTCGCAGGCTCCAATCTCCCCTGTTCCCAACAGCTTGCACACCACAGATCAGGCGGGCTTGGTAAATCTCATCTCACCATGTCCCCATCTCCAGAAGAAAGCCCAGCCTCCTCACCTCAATCTCCTCAAACTGCAAAGTGCAGCAACCAGCCCCAGAAAGGACAACCCTTGTCCTCGACTCTGCTCTGCCTCCTCCCTCTGGGAAGCCATCCCTGGCCTCTGCCCCGCAGCTGGGCAGTGAGCCCCCTCTGAGCCCCACAGCCCCCTCTCAGTCACTTAGCTCCTTCCTCATGACTATCCATCCTCATTAGACTGTGCTCCTCGAAGGCAGAGGTCCAGCCTCATCCACTTCAACATCTCCAGTGCCCAGGCAGGGCCTGCACACAGGAGGTTCTCAATAATTGTTGAAAGGCTGAATGCACAATGACAGAAACCATGGGTGATGCTGCCTCTGAGTCCCAGAAAGCAGGGTAATTCCCGCTTGATCCCAGAGTGGGTGGGGATGCTGGCTGCCCCACCTCCACCCAACCTCTGTGCCTGTCCCCCTGAACCCCATGAAGCCATTTCCTGTCTCTGTACCTTTTGGAAGAACTTCTTCTCTGCATCTTTCTTCTGACTCTGGAATTCCTTAGTGTGGGAGAGCTCTGACACCAGTAGAAGAAAGGGGAATCCAACCCTTTACCTACTTTCAGTCTACATCAGGCATTTTCAAGCTGGGGGGGTGATTTTGCCTCCAAAGGTAAGAACATTGATTCATGGAAATGGAAGATGAAAAAATCTTACTCTATTTTGTATAAGGCACAAATCTATATACACAATACTGAAACAGATATATAGTACATCTGTGGTATTAAAATACCATGTGATTAAGAAAGAAAATGTCTAAAAGGCTTCCGAGGGAAGCAATAATGAAAAAAAAGTTTGAGAAACTCAGATCTACATGCTTGGGCCTTGCTTTGTCTGGTCCAAGGACTAGGCAGAACAAGGGAGAGTCTAGAGTCTCATCCCAGGGCAGCTCAACGTATCCCCAGAGCTTACCCCCAGCTAGCTGTTGTCCTTTCCCCAAAACCATCCCTTCCCTACCCTATGCCTGAAAGTCCACCATTCTGTGTCTGGCATCCTTTTAATTTCCTGTTCCTACTGAGGCCGTAGATCGGCTCTTCCTCCATTCTCCCCGGGGGCACCCCAGTTCCCAAGGCTGGAAAGAGTTAGAGACCTCTTAGCTCTGTGCTCCAGCCTTGGGCTACTGCATAACCCTGGAGTTCCTGGAAGAATCCAGTAGGGAAGCCAACCACAGGAGGCACCCAGGAAGTGGGGGTGCCGCTGTGTTGGACAAGGCTTGCTTTATTAGAGTGGGGGGATAGGGTCACAAATAATCTTTCTTAGAAGTGCTCTAGGTGGATGGGGTCACTTAAGGGTGGGACAGTTCGGACTGAAGGTCTGTTGATGGGAGACACAGAGACAGGGGTGAGAGGAGAGGTCATGGGTGGGTTTGGCATGGTCTTGGGCAACACGGGTATTCTGCGGTCTTCATACACCATGGAGTCCTCCAGTATCTGGGGCCTCCGTGCGATGGTGGAGCCAATGAAGACCAAGTAGATGATGCCACCTAAATAGGCACCTAGGAGCGGTGCCACCACTGGCACCCACCACCAGTCCCGGGCCCTGCAGGCAAGAGGCAGAGGCCTGCTGAGGGGACTGATGCCCAGCACAGTACCCGCATCCACTCAGGCTGAGACAGGGAGTAGGGCCTGAGAGTAGAGGAGTGATCCCCATTCTAGCCTAAGAGTTGCCCCTGAGCCTGCCAGGTCAGCTTCAGCCTGATTCAGGGACAGGGCTGGTCTGGGGCAGGATTGACATTCAGTCCAAGAGCAGGATCTGCATCGGTGCTGATCTCGGGGAAAGGGAGGTGCTCACACCTGTCTCCCCAGGCCACCTGGGAGTTGGGCAGGACTCTCCTGTGCTGCTCGTCACCCCCCGCCCCTCTGCATGTAGGGCACCATGGAAAACTTGCAGGAATGGGCTGGGCAGGGCAGTACCTGAAGACCTGTATACCCCAGCCAGCAATGTAAGTGAAGAAACGGGGAGGCAGGTCCCGGGATGGGTTCATGGCATATCCTGTGTTCATGCCCAGGGACACTCCAATGACAACAACGAGGATGCCAATCACCAGGGCCTGTGTCCCTTGCAGTGCTGGGTTGTTCTCCTTGTCCGTGATGGCGAAGAGACATAGCTGGAGCATCCCTGTCACTAGCACCTGGGGAGCAGACACCGTGGCAGCCCCCTGGGGCCCCTAGCCAAACCACAGAGCTTCAGCAGTGCCCCGCCCCAACCCACCGGCAGAGACCCCATCCAGAGTTCTCGTCCTTTCTACTGGGAGGGCTGCCTGCTAGGTGGGGGGGCTTGAGGAGGGGAACCCACACTGGACAACTGACCTCATCCAGGAAGCCCCTCCACAACGTTGAGTGGTCAGGAAGGTAGGTGGCAAAAATGTTAGCGGTGGCTACGGGACCAGTCACTGTCAGATGTCCGCCCGAAAATTCGATAATGGCTGCTGTGGAGACACAGACTGAGTGTGAAGCTGCCACCAGCTAAACCCCACTGGAGTCCCAGGGTTAAGGCTGTAGGATCCAGGGGTGGGGAGCAGCTTCAAGGCTTTCTCTCCCAGATGTTTTCACAGACCAGAACACTGGGCTTGGATCTGCCCGTTTTTCAGAGGACGAGGCTGAGGCCAGAGATGGACAACCCAGGGCAGGACACTCACAATAGAAGAGGCAGTAGACGGTGGCAGCAGCCAGGAAGGAACCCAGAAACTGACCCAGGATGTACACGGGAAACTTCTTCCAGGACATGCGGCCTAGTGCACAGTTGGTGAAGGTCAAGGCTGCATTCATGTGGGCCCCTGCGGGGAGGGGCAGAAGTGTCAGAGGTGTGAGAGCAGAGACAAACAATAATAAGAAACAATATGAGAGCGGGGCGCCTGGGTGGCTCAGTCGTTAAGCATCTGCCTTCGGCTCAGGTCATGATCCCGGGGTCCTGGGATCGAGCCCCTGCATCGGGCTCCCTGCTCAGGGGGAGGCCTGCTTCTCCCTCTCCCACTCCCCCTTCTTGGGTTCCCTCTCTCGCTGTCTCTCTCTGTCAAATAAATAAGTAAAATCTTTAAAAATAATGAGAGCAAAAATAACAATAACAGCTGGTATTTATGGAATGGACTCATTTAATCCTCACAATGACCCCACGAGGCAAGGACCACCATCTCCATTTCACCATTAAGGAAAGTGAGAGAGAAGTTAAATAACTTGCCTAAGTTGGCCCAGCTAGTAAAAATGGGGGGTCCAGGGGGGCTTAGGAAGATTCTGGGCAGAGAGGGTCTGAAGAAAGGTGTTGAGGGTGTTCTCCCTCCCCCCATGGCCAGTGAGGATCGGGTTCAGGTGGACTTGGAGAAGGGGCTGGCTGGAGGTAGGCAGGAAGAGCCTGCAAGGGGACACCTGTCCTTGCTGATCAGATGGGGCCCTGGGCTCACTCACCAGAGATGTTCCCAGCCATGTGCACTCCCATGGTGACTCCGAAGCCAAAACCCAAGTTGACACCGAGGAAGCTCCCAAATTTACCTCCTAGAACCATATGGGCCACGGAGCCGAGGCCAAACACCTGCAAGGGAGGGCCTCTGAGGGGACCACCTGCACAGAAGCCCCAACCTCACAGGAGGGCTCGGGCTCAGATTGGGCTCCTCACCCCTATGCCCCAGGCCACTGTGCATTGCCCTTGGAGACCCTCTACCATGCCCTCTTCCTCCATAAATTTTCCTCCCTGACTTCCCTTAATGATGTGACCAGCGAGAGCTGGGTGTGGCTGTACAAGGAGCTGGGAGGGAAGTGGCAATGTCAGGGGCTCTTAAGGACACATCCCAGCCCCTAGACCCCAAGCCAACCTGACGTTCAGGGTAGGGGGCAGGGCTTCAAGGAGGGCATGGTTGATGTGGACTGAACCCCTCAGAGTATCTTACACTTCAACCCAACCTGCAGGAAGTTTCTTCAAGGGATCTCCAAACTGGCCTGGACTCTGTCAGAACCCCACCCCCTACACACACAGCGGCCCCGGAAGCCCAGTGAGGTTCTACTCCGCTTGCCTTCAGCAACAGTTCCATTGCCCTCAGGTGTCATTTCTGAACTTCTTGCTCTTGCCCACTCGTAACTGCTGGATCACCTCAGAAGATACTCCCCACTGACCTCCTTCACAGGGAGATTAGAGGCCTGAAGCTAGGCCCTCACTCAATCTCCTGCAGCTCCCACCAGAATCCATACCCTTCAGCTCTGGCTCCCGTGCCCAGTCTCTCTGTCCCTCTGCAGGCACTTCCCTCTTGCCTGTATCTTCCACCCTCCCCTTGACAGCTCCCACGGACTCAGGTCTCTTTCTTCCTGCTGTGAACCCCTGGACACCCCCTCCCTGTGTGGGCCAGGCTCTAGGAAAGAACACACTGGCTGGCTCCTTGATCCCTTCCCTAGCTCTCCCTCTTCAATCTGGCTCCTGCTTCCACATGTCACGGACACCAAAGCTCTCCCCGAGGGCTCCAGCCTCCTGATTTCCTCCAGGTCCCTTTAGCCATTGTCTTACTTGACTTTGCTAACTTTGACCTTCTTAACCACTCTGTGCTTCTGGAAAGTCCCTCCTTTTTGGCCTCCATGACATCTCGGTCTCTCCTGGTTTCCTCTTACCTCCATAGCCTCCCTCTCTACAGTTCCTTCCCACATTCTTCCTTCATCTGCCTCGTGAATATGGATGACCCCAGGGCTCCATCTTTAGCCCCTGTCACGTCTCTCCCCAGGCACTCTTCCTGGGCCTTCTTACCAGATCTATGGCTTCAGATATGCCTGATGCACTAAAATGCCCAAAAGCTCCACCTAGGAGCTAAATCCCTATCTTCAAATACCTACTGGGAATCCGGGTTTTTCAAAGGCATCTATGGGTTTTTCAAAGGTTCTATGTTGAAAGCTCACCATCTCTCAGAAAATGTGATCCTCATCCTATGTTCTCCATCCCAGCTGGCCAAGCCAGAAACTTAGATGTCACAGATGAGAGTTTCTTCTCCCTCATCCCCCACACCCATTCAGCTTTGCCTGCACTCTATCCAGATCTCACCCAGCCTCCTCCTTGCAGCCAGAGTGACCTTTCTAACAGAAAAATTTGATCATGTCTGCCCTTGTTCAAACATTACTGGCTCCCCTCCATTTCTAGGATAAAGTCCAAACTCAGTAGGCCACCATTTAAGACCCTGTATAATTTTATCCCTTCTACCTCTGTTTCATATCTACTCAGTGTTCTCTATGTTAAGCAATACTACTAAACCATAATAACCACTTATTAATCACTTACTGTGTGTCAGGCACTTGTAAGCAAGTTGTATCTATCACCTCCTTTAACCCTTACACCACACCAACCTTTGTGTTAGGTGCTCTTATTCTCCCCATTTGACAGATTGTTAACCAAGTCCTAGAGAAGTTGAGCGGCTTGTCCAAAGCACACCGCCTGCACAGAGGGAGCCAGGATTTGAATCTAGGCAGTCAGCTGTGCCAAACAGCCTCAGCACCAAACAACCACACGGCTCCCTGCCTGCCTTGTTTTCTAATGCTTCTGTGGTTTTGCGTGTGCTATTCCCTCTGTCTGGAGTACCTGATCCCAGATTCTGAAAAATCAATACTCTACTTTAAAGCCATACTCGGAGGGCACCTCCTTTGAGAATTCCATGTGCTTTAGATACGCTGTCTCTGAGGGACCTATAGATATCGAGGCTGCTGGAAATGGAAGTGTAGATTCATACTCCAATATGATGGCCACTAGCCACATGCAGCTATTAAGTACTTGAAATGTGGCCAGTCCAAACTGAGACCTGCTCTAAGTGTAAAGTACATACCAGATTTCAAAGACTTAGTAGGAGAAAGAGAATGTAGAATATCTTATTAATAATTTTATATTGATGTGTTGAACTGGTAATATTTTGGCTATGTGGATTAAGTGCAATAATTATTCGAATTAATTTCACCTGTTGCTTTTTACCTCTTTAATGTGGCTACTAAAAGTTTTTTAAAAATTATAAATGTGGGTCATATTGTATTTCCCTTACACAGCTCTGTTCTAGTGTTTTTGAAAAAGAAAGGCTGGAGAATCGACATGGGAGCTATAGCTGAAGCCGTCGGGGAGGATGAAAGTGAGAGGAGGTCAGCTGCGGGCTGCCCCGGTGGGTTGGCATTAGAAACCCTGGCTGGAGCAGGTGTTGAAATGGGAGAGAAGCAAAGGGAGAATGTGCCCTGGACACCAGAGGGCAGCAGAGTTTCCCAGCAGAGTGTGGTCCCCATGGTCACATGCAGCCTCCAGGTCAAGGGCATAAAGACCTGAAAAATATGGTGAGCACTGCATCATCAGGCCATGGGAACAGAAACCAGGTCCCAGAAATTGAGAGATAAGTAGGTGATGAAGAAGAGTTAAAGGATACCAGTGCAGACAGCTCTTTGAGATCCTGCCTGAGAAGGGAGGGAGGGAGAGCATGATCATTGAAGGGGCTCATAGGGGGAAGGGAGGAATGTTTTGTGTTGTGCCAGTTTAAGTAGAGAGACTTCAGTGTGGTAAGGCTGAGAGAAGGAGAGGTTCTCCCTCAGGATGGAACTAAGTACCTGAGTAGACTGGAGGGTGGGACTGGTGCAGGAGTGGAGGGCCCTCCATGGAGGAGGGGCCCTGCCCTAGCCAAGGAGGGGGGATACATGGATGCACAGGTAAGCGGAGTCTGGGGCTGCAGGGACAGGTGGGTGAGGAGCCAGACAGGGGAAGCCTGCCTGATGGTTTTCTCTGTCAAGCTAGAAATCAAGCCATTTGCTGATTTAAAAAAAAAAGGGTGGGGGGGGGCAGAGTACAGAGTACAGAGTACAGCTTTGGGAAAGTCTGAGAACAAGTGGAATAGCCTGGATAGGGTAGGGTAGAGACAGTTGCACAGGACCATGTAGGTCCCCCAAGAGCTCCAAGACAGGTGCAGGGGAGCCCAGAGACAGGCAGGCTTAGGGCCAAGGGTAGGATGAGGCAGGAGAGGACAGGGACAGATGGGACATGAGGGTGGGGAGTGAGGCCAGGACGGGCTGACAGGCGTGGGGAGGGTCAGGAGGTGCAGGGGCTGGAGCACGCATGGAGGGTCTAAAGACCGAGGGTTCACATTTCCAAGTACGAGCTCTAAACCATTTGCTAAAAATAATGAATGAGTGACTAAACCCCACATGATCTCCTGTATCAAGGTTGCCAACTGGCAGCCCATGGGCCAGTCTCTCCAGAACACAGGTTTTGTTTGGGTAACTTGGTTTTGACGACCAGAAGTTTCAGGCTCTCTGGAAGAATCAGAAGCTCGGGCAACGCTGGCCAGCATTGTGCCCTGCGTGGCAGCCATCCGCTGGGGTGGTGGCAGAGATGCTTTGCACAGGCCGGCACTCTGCCCTTAGCCACAGTCCCCACCACTCTGAGTTCACTCTGGCCCCCATAGCGTGTAAGTTTGCACCTCCTCCCTTTATGGCTCCTGTCGACAGTTGCTTTTCCAGGTCCCTACTGGCCCAGCCCCTCCCGTCCATGCCCAGTGAATGTGGCCCGGCCCATTTGGGTCCCCATAAGCACGAGGCCAGTCCTGAGCACAGCACCCCGGGAGGCTGCAGAGTAGAACAGTCCACTTCCCTCATCCTGGCTGCAGTAAATGGGGCCCAAGGTCACACTAGTTTTTCTGGCAAAACCTTTGCCCTGATGACTCACTGAGCTTCCTATAACTGAAAAAGCCCCCACTTCTTGGCACAGGCCCAAAACTGAAAATAACAACACAATGTCCTAGATGAGCTTAAACCTCACAGAGTTCTTTTATAAGTGTGATTTCCCTTCCATCCTCACAGCATATCTGCCTGGCAAATATTTCTGCTCCTCTTCTACAGTTGGGGAAATTGAGGCCCAGAGACTACCAAAGGCCTGAAAGTGAGGGCCTTACCTCAGTTGGGGGAGAATTAATAAGCCAGAGTGTTGTAAATTCTGTCATAGCTAAGCGAAGGAACAGAGAGTATAGAGACTAAGGGTCAAGACTATGATATTAGGTTGGACTGGATTTAATCTGAACTTAAAATGTGACCTTGGACAAGTAACTTAGTCTCATGGAGGCTCAGTTTCCCCATCTGTGAAATGGGGATAATAATAGAACCTCCCTCGTAGGAGGAGCACAACACTTTGCTGTGAGGATTTGAGAAGATACTATATGTAAGGGGTTTGGCATCATCATGTCTGGCATGCAGTAGGTGCTCAATAATAATCTCAATAAAAGGAAGAGAAACAGGGACATGGGAAGGCATCAGTGCATGTGCGTGGTGCCAGCTTCTCCTAAGAGCTCTCTGAGGAGGCACCCTCCTCACTCTATGGTTCCAAGGTTTAACAGCCCTCACGAGGCTGGAATGTCTTGTCATAAATGAATGACTTCACCCTGGATTAAGGCTGGACCCCATCCAGTTGCTGTCCTCACAGCTCAGGAGTCAAAACAGGAGGGCAGGTAATGGGGAAAGGGAGAGGGCAGGAGGCAGGGAGGGGAGGGCAGTTGAGAGCACTTATCATGACAAAAGACCAGCACATATGTCCTGCATGTGGAGAGAGGGGGAGTTTCTAAGAAACCTCACATCCCATCTACAGTCGGGTTTCTGTCCCATCAGCCAGTAAAAGAGCCCTTGTCGAGGTCTCCAGTGGCCTCCATCTTGCCAATCCCTACAGACCCTTGCCAGGAGTCACTTTCTCTGGCCTGTCTGCAGCCTCCCACTGCTGACCAGCCCCTCCTTGTGGACCCTCCCTTCTATAACAGGTCTCCCCCCTCTTCTCCTCCCACCTTTCTGGCCTCTCCTCCTCAGGCTTCTTTGTATGCTCCTCTTTAGGGAAGCTGGCACCACCCACATGCACTGATGCCTTCCCATGTCCCTGTTTCTCTTCCTTTTTTTCTCTTTCTATACACTCTCACTGGACAGTTTTATAACCACCATCCATATTCTGATGAGCTTTAACTCCTTACTTCCAGCCCAAGTCCCTCTCTTGAGCTCCAGACCTCTATATCCAAGCCCCCAGATGTCTCCACTGGCACCTCACCTGAGCACACCCAAACTGACCTAGCCTCTCACCCGGAAGTGGGCCCCAGACTCCAGAATGGCCTCCTCCTCAGCACTTCCCCCTCATCCGCTGCTTGCAAAGTCTAGGTTCCTCCACAAGTCCCTCAAATGTGTGCTTTGTTCCCCATCCCTGGACCAGTCACCACCCTCCCTCTATCACTAGGTCAACAGCCTCTTAACTGCTTCCCCTCCCACCAGTTCTGCCAGTTCTGCTGGGGTGCTCACACTGCACCGCAAACCACCTTCTAAAATCCAAATCTGAACACATCACTCCCCAGCTTGAAAACCTTCAGCGTCTCCTCATGGCCCTCAGGATTCTCAAAGCATGACACTCAATGACACTTCTCTCTAATCTCTGTACCCTTAGTTTCCCTTCTCCCCACTTCCAGCCATGCCCTCTGACACCTGTGCCCCAGCCCATGGTTTTGTTCTGCCCCCACATGTTATGATCTCTTTCTTTCCCTAAAAGATAGCGAGAAAGAGAAAGCCTCTCTCTACTTTCTTATGCTTCTCCTTCAGGATTCCCGCTCCAAGGCTGGAGAATGGATAATGTGACCCAGGGGTCAGTGGTGGGGAGGGGGTCATGGATTGCCTTCACTGAGCCCCACCCTCCTGAGGTCCTGGGGTGCCTGTCCCTCCCTCAGAGCCCACCCACCCTGTGCCTCCTCCCCACTCACCATCATGACGTACGTGCTCATGAACTCGGCCAGGAACTCTCGCACCATCTCCTTCTGCATGATTGCTTGCATCCTTGTTATGACCACGGGCGATGAGACCATCTTGGAGCTGCGGGTGGACCTGGAGCAGCAACCCGAGCCCATGGGCAGGAAAGAGACTCGACTGTACTCGCTGCCATCGGCCCTTTAACTCATGTCTGAGTTAATGGGTAACTCAGAGGTTACCCACACACACCTCCTCTTGCCCAGGGCAGCTGGTACAGCTGGGATCCGAAATAACTGAGAGCCACAGGGCTGTGGAGAGGGACTGGTGCTAGACGGCCAGGCTAGGTCCCTTCTTTGTGGAGGGGACTGGCCCAGTGGGAAGGGTGCACTAACGAGGTCATTTTGCAGAGAAGGCAGTGGGGAGCCGAAAAGTGCCATCTCTGGGGCCACTGAGTCTCAGAGGAGAAGCAGATGGGAGAGAGCAGGCAGAAGAGTGGAGCTCAGCTGTCCATCTGCCTGCCTCCTATCTGTAGGAGCCCAAGCTTCGGGAACACAGTCCAGGCATCAGGCACGACTTGTTAATAGGAGGCACTCTGCAAACAACACAGGGTGTGGCAGAGTCCACTCAGGGCTCTGTAAAGACTGAGGCCTGAAACTTCCATCACGTTCTGCCAGAGGGGAAAGCATCTGCAAAGTGCAGCGGGCTCGCAACCAGGTGGACACAGACTTCTGTGGTGAACGAATGAATGAACAAATGAGAGAGAGGAGGGAGGAAAGGAGGGACTGGATCTTCCCCTCTCTTGTATGCTCAGTGCCTAGCACAAGGCCAAACACAGAGTAGGTGTGCAATAGATATTGTCCAATGAATGAGAACTGGGGAATTCATCTGTTGTACTCGCCACTAGATCCCCAAAACCTCTTACAGGGCCTGGCACATGGTATATGCTGGACAAATGTCTGTTTAATAAATGCATGTTTGGATGGATAGATAGACAAAAAAAATGAGTTATGGTTCCCATCATCTGTTGGGAGCGGGGTAGAGAGTTCTGGTTTAGGGAAGGAGATGGAGTCTGGAGGCTAAAGAGGAGGAAGAAGGCTACAGAGCCCTTTAAGTGTCCTTAGTGCTTGTTCAGACTGGTGACCCTCCCCCTGCTGAATTCCTGAAGCTGACCCAGCCCCTCAACTACCTCATCCTGCCTGGGATAGCAACATCACCCCCCACCCCACCCCAGGCTTCCTGAAATTTCCCCGGCCTCACAGCAGCACAGAATAAATAGAGGGAGTAAGAAACGTAAATCAGGCATGGATAAAACACCTTCTACTTTTCTGGCTGAGACCCTGTGTTTAATCTCACCCACCCTGGTCCTTGCTCTGTCCTTACCCCAGGGAAACAAACCAAGGGCTGAGCATCTGAAGAGGGATATAGAGTTGCTGGGACAATTTATTGACTTCCATCCAACTCTGGCTCCCATGAAGCATTGGGGGGGGGGGGATTGTCTCCTTGCCACTATAACCAGCCTCTTAGCCCTGAAGAAGTACCTGTGAGTAGCCCAAGGCAGGCAGGTACCCAAGAGTACCACAGAGGTAGTACCACAGAGGTAGTGGAGAGGTGGACAGAGCAAGAAGCCAAAGACATCAAGAGAACTTTCCAACCGTGGCACCTTCCTCCTCATCACACAGCAAGCAAGACACATTAAGCAACAAATAACCACTAACCAGCCACTGACCCAGAGATTTGTCAAATGCCTACTATGATCAAGCACTGTAGTAAAGAACACTGTCATGATCCCTGCTCTCAGGCAGAAAAACAATGAAGTAATTGCTATAAAGTGTGAGAAGTGTTGCCACAGGTGAAAGGTGGGCATCACTAGATTGTAGAGCAGAAACAAACGACCTAGAGGAGGGGGCGGGAGGGTCTCCCACAGGAGAGGAAACAGGTTGAGAATGGAAGGCTGGCCAGATGAAGGAGCAGCAGGGGAGGCAGGGGAAAGTTCAGGGCATTGGAATGGCATGGCAGAGGCTTGCCGCTAAGACAGTGTGTGATGTGTAGACGAACTCCCCAAGGATGGGTGGCCAGAGAGAGGAGAGAAAGTGTAGCATGAGGTGGGCAGAGAGGGGCACAGGGCCAGATGGCAGAAGACCTTAGGGCCCATGTTAGGGAGTCTGAACTTGACCCAGAGGGCCAGGGGTTTGGTGGAGGATTTAAGCAGCGGCATTGCCTCCTCTATGGAAGCTGGGATGAGGGAGCAGGAGTGAGGGTGTGACGAGCAATCAGGAAGCTTCTGCCACAGACAGCCTGAGCAGCGACGGCAGCCTGAGCCAAGAAGGTGCTGTGGAGGTGGTTAGAAGACAGTGAAAATGACACACTTGGTGTTTGATTGAAGAGGAAAATGGAGAGGGAAGGGTCAGTGATGACCTCAGGTTCGGGCAGAGCAGCAGAATGACAAGTGAGCACAGGAGAGAAGCTGCAGGCTTAGGCAGGAGCATGAGGAGGCCCTCGGGCTGTGTGGAGTTTGAAGAGCCTCCTGGACACCTAGGTGGAGATGGCCAGTAATACGGAGGCAGCTGGTCATGTCTTGTTTAGAGATACGCATCTGGAGGTCATAGGTGGTCATTTGGTCCTTGGGCAGAGATGAGATAGCTCAAGGAAAGGGTGTAGAATGAGAAAACTGGCCTACAAGCCAAGAAGGTAACGGCCAACCAGATAATTATCTAAGCAATATCTGCTAACCAAGGAGCTAAATAGCTAACAACTCACCAACCAACCCTTCAACTAACTAATAATCTAGCAACTTGGCCAACTAACGGAATCTCCTATTCACCAGCTCATTTAATGATCTAATCAACCAACCACCTGTAAACCAGCCAAGCTCCAGCGGTACAGTGTATAAACCAAATCTCCACCCTTGGATCACTCCATCTAGTGGGTCTGATAGATAACGGCAGCGCCATCAGAGATGAGAAGCCAGGGGTGGGAGGTGAGGCTTGCAGAGACTTGTGAAGAGTGGGCAGGTGGTGGCCTAACGTGCCTGTGAGGGAGGAGAGTCGTGGTGGAAAGAATGGTGGGAGTGAGCACAGTCTAGATATTTTAGATGTGACTAGATATGAGGCATGGGGAGACAGAAGTGTCAAGGACAGAGTCTCGACATCTGGCTTGAGCAATGGAGAAAAGGATCCTGAGCTGAGCTGAGGCCACAGGAGGAGGAGTGGGCTTGGGGTGTGGAGGTTGTTTTCAACTGGAACTTTGTTGTCTGTGGGACACCAGTAGGTCTTTGGAAACAGTGTCTAAAGACCCAGAGAGAGTCCAGCACAACGGGGAGCCATTCATTCTGTCTATCCAGGAATGAACAAAAATCTCTGCTCACGTGGAGCTCGCAGGCAGCGATGAAATGCAATAAGGAAGTACATTTGTGTGTTAGAAGGTACTATGGGGGTGGCGCCTGGGCCACCTGGGTGGCTCAGTCCGTTAAGCGTCTGGCTTCGGCTCAGGTTGTGATCCCAGGGTTCTGGGATCGAGTCCCACGTCAGTCTCCACACTCGGCTGGGAGTCTGCCTCTCCCTCTGCCCCTGCCCCCACCCCACTTGCACTCTCTGTCTGTCTCTCTCTCATAAATAAATTTTTTTAAAGATTTTATTTATTTATTTGAGAGAGAGAGAATGAGAGAGAGAGAGCACATGAGAGGGGGGAGGGTCAGAGGGAGAAGCAGGCTCCCTGCCGAGCAGAGAGCCCAATGCGGGACTCGATCCAGGGACTCCAGGATCATGACCTGAGCCGAAGGCAGTCGCTTAACCAACTGAGCCACCCAGGCGCACCTCATAAATAATTTTTTTAAAAATCTTAAAAAGAAAAAGAAAGAAAGAAGGTAGTATGGCCTATGGGGGAAAACAGAGCAAGGAAAAGGGAGTGGGGTATGATTTTAAGTAAAGCAGTTGGGGTAAGCCTCAATGAGAAGGTGACAGACATGAGGAGGTGAGGGAAGAACATTTCTGGCAGAGGGAAAATCACTGAAGGATTCTGAGCATGTCTGAGGGAAAGGAAAGGAGGTCAGTGTGACTAGAGTGGGAGAGAGCAGGGATGGCATGGGGAAAGGTCAGAGAGGAAACTGGGACCAGATAGGCAGGGCCTGGGCTGTTGCAAGGACTTTGGCTTTTATTGTATCCCAGAGAGACCTGAGCCCGTAACGGTGAGAGGCAGTGAGTTCAGTTCAGTTGAGCGTGACCACCTACATAAAGGCAGCTGGAACCCCCGACTCACCAGCCCTTTGGCCCTCACCCAGGTCTGAGTCTCCCGTCACCCCAGGGCCCAGCCCAGGGCCCAGGTGGGAGAGGCCCTTGTTCTGGGCCTCCTGACCCAGTGGAGGATGGGAAGGAGGGGGGTTTGGGAGGGTCAGCTGCCATGAGGGAGAGGCTGAGAGTAGGGAAGGAAGGGCACAGGGGTGTGCTGGGGGTGGGGGATGGGAGGCTGGAGGAGAATGGGTAGGGTACTTACCGCCTCTTCTTATCTGATTGAACCATGTTCTGTCTTTGAGATTTTTAGATGCTGCAGAGCCAAAGAGAGGTCATTAGGGCTGGGGGGCACAGAACTTGGCCCCACATTCTCATCAGACCTCAGCCTCCCCGGGGGAGAAGCCACAGGGACAGGTCCTGCCGGTTCCAGTCTCTCAACCCAGCCAAGCTGGCAAGGAGGGGTGTGGATGTGCTTCAGCCAATGGGGAAAGGCCCTGGAGTCCCACCGCCTCTACCCTTGCTGGCCTCAGGACCCCCGGACCAGGCCCTTCACAGGTCCTCCTGACTTCCCCAGGTTGCAGCCCAGCTTTGGACAGTGGAGATGCCCACAGCCTCCCCTCAGTGGCTCCACCCTCACATATGTGGGTATTACTGCCTTTAGTATAACCTCAAGCCCTCTTGCTGCTGACTTAAATTCTGATTTTCCAGGGCCTTTTCCTTGCGTGCATGCGCACACACACACACACACACACAGTGAGGTCCTGCGAATTCATTTAGTCCATAGTTCCACCTCAGAACAAAGTCTACCCTCTTACCTTTCCTGAAAATTCCCCAGCGTATTCCCATTGTCCACGCAAATGACCACACAGAGGTAACCCTTGAGTTTCCCCACCCTGTAAGTCCCGGGACCCTGGGACTTCTTTAGCCAGATTCCCTGTAGCTGCAGCACAAGTTCACATCCCTAGCCCTGCCTGCGGGACCCTGCAGCCCCCAGCCCCTGCTTCTCAGGAGGGAACTCCCAGGGGAGAAATCATTCCAGCTAAACCAGCAATCAACCCATCTCTCTGATCTGCATGCCTTCTGCTTTGGTCCAGGGTCTGGTCTGCGTGCTCTCCTCGTCCCCTGGCCAGCGCTCTCCTGACAGGCCAGCCCAACACACCCTCCCAGCCTCGGTGGCACTGCTCTTCCTCCCAGCAGTCAAATTACAGGTGAGGGAACTAAAGCCCAGAGAGAGTGTGGGACATGCCTGTGTCACACAGCAACTCAGGACTAAACCAGAACAGACATCCTGGCTTTCAGCTCCCAGCTGGGGTTCCTTCCCCAGCTAGTCCTATTGTCATCTCTCCACCCCTCCATATGGTCCCCAGGAAGTAGCAATCTGAGGCCTGGGTCGCAGGGGAGGTCCCCTGTCCCAGCCCTGCCTGGAGTCCAACTCACTCTACTGAAGTGCCTTATGTTCCTCAGCGTCCACCTTGGGGGCTTCTCAGTTATAGCAGCTCTTGATCTTGTTCCTCCGTGACTGTCCTGGGCTCTGGCGGCACCCCCGGCTGGGACTCCACTGTCCCTGTGTCCCCAGTCTAGAGCCCACCTCTCGACCCCCCTTGGGGTGGCCCCACACGCTGCTTTGCTCTGCTCCTCCAGGGGAGAGGTCAGTGGGGCAGGGGTTTGGCCCGTGCCACTTGGGCCAAGTCCAGACACACTGCCTAAAATAGCATCCCTTCACCGACCAGCGGCGCCACGGAGACCAGGTTCTAAGGCGGCCCTTGTGAGGTCAGAGGTAGAGCTCAGGGTGGGTCCCAGAGGAAGGGCCTGTCCTCCGAGCCAGGTGTCCAGCCCAAAGCCAGAGGAAGCCCTCCCAGGGCCTCAGATGGCTCCTGAGGCCCTGGCTGTGGGAAGAGCTGTGCAGAATGGGGACTGGAAATGGAAAGATCTGGAGATCAACAGCCAGTGGAGGGGTTAGGGAGAAGACCCTGGTTCAGTCCTCAGGAAACCCCCACTCTGAAGGTGGAAAGGGAAATTCAGTCCCCTCCCAGTCTCAGGGGAAGGAGGACACATAAGCCATGTCGGCAGGGAAACCCCGGTCTGAGAGGGGAGATAGAAATCCAAGCCTGGTCCTCTGGAGTCCCTAGTCTCTGGCGAAGAGAAGAAGCCTGGGCCTCCTCCTCTGGGAGCTCCCATCTGAGCAGGGGAAGGGGAAACCTATGCCCCATCATCAGGAAAATGCCACCCTAGTAAGCAAGACCTCTGTGAAGGAGCCAAAGCTGGAGCAGAGTGTGGGGCACCAGGCCAGGGCTGCAGAAACTTAGTGACTAAGGTGGGGTCCGCAGTGAGCTAGGGGATCAGCTGCCATCTGAGAGGACTTCTGGAGCCAGGGTGTTACTGGGCCTCCAAGGATGGGGCAATGTGGTGTTTGAGCAGGTGACTCGGTGCTGAGACACAGGGAGTGGTTGCTGGTCTGCAGACTATGAGGAGACCTGCCAGGCAGAGTGGTGGGCGGTGGGCAGTAAGTCCCGGGAGCATCTGAGGCCAGGCAGCCCCTCAGTTGGGGGGGAAACCATATAGGATTTGGTGGCCCAAAGCTAGCTCCAGTTAATAGAACTGTCCTCTAGAGGGTGCCAATAGACCAAGCCAAGTCTGACCGGGCATTGTCCAGGTCCCTACCCCAAATTGCCCTGCAGGTCACTCAGCAGGGAGAGGCAGGGGTAGGCTGCAATCAGAGGGCTTCCCAGTCAGAAGCTGTCCTTAAGGAGCAAACTCTTCCACTGCTGCCCGCCACGGCTGAGGCTCTGCCCCTCACTCCACTCTGCAGATTCGGGTGGGCTCAGGATAATTAGTGCTTCTTTCAGGAAGGGAGAAATATACCCCTGGACATGGGAGGCACCTGCCTTTATTCCTTTCCGGTGTGTACTGTCAGGGTCAGGGTGACGTAAGAGTCAAAAGTGAAGCTGGGGTCTTGGATGAGGTCAGAGCTTGGGCAGACTTGGATTGGGCTGGGACCAAGTTGGTGAGGGAGGAATTTGGGATCCATGTTGGCTGGAGTCAGGGATCAAGCCCCGGGCTCATTTACTGGGCGAGATGCTAGAGACCCAGATGTAGAGAAGACAAAGTCCTGTCTGTCTCTTGGGAGAGATGGATAAGCAGCAGGTGACTTAGGATACACCAAGAGAAGGTGGATGGAATATAGGCAGCAGCTAAGCCAGCCTGGAGTGGGGCAAGAATCATCTGGAAGAGATGACAGAGAAGATGAGTCCTCCAAGGGGGGGGGGGGGGGGGGGGGTTGGTTATTTGAAGGCATTGAAGCCCAGTGGGATTGTGAGAAAACCTAGCATATTCTGGGAGTGGCTTGCAGAAGGCTGGAGAAGGAGCTCCATCCTCCCCTGGGCCTCTGTTTCCTCATTTGTGAACTGGGGTTGGAGAATATGTGGTCCTCCCAACCAACCACTTTTAGCATCCAGACAAGGCCCACGAAAAGGCCTATGAAGGCACAGTGGCCCAGTAAGTCAAAAACTAATTTGAGAAAAATGAGAAATCAGTTGAAAACGAAGTGGTAGTATTAGTGTGCTATAGGGCAAGTTTTGCAAACTTTGATGTCTCTCTCAGCATTTAGTCCCTCTTGCAGAAATTTAGTTTTCTTATTCTAATTTTGTCTGCAATACATTATTTTTGTGAGTGAAAATTTGGAAATAACCCAGTGCTCTCAAACTTCTTTCTTTTTTCTTTTTTTTTTTAGATTTTTTTTTTTTTTAAGTAAGCTCTAAGCCTAACATGGGGCTCGAACTTACAACCCTAGAATCAAGAGTCTCATGCTTTACCGACTGAGCCAGCCAGGTGCCTCTCCACCTCCCATTTCTTACTCACAACACTAAAAACCTTACAATGTGAATTGGTAATTGGGGACATTAATGTTCAACCTAACTGAAAATTTAAATATTTATGAACACATAGCCAAGCAAGTCAAGCAGATATAATTGTCTATCATTGGAGTGGAAATTTTTTAATAGAAAACAAATAAAAAGAATCTCAGGCCCTTTTCTTTTATTCTGTTTTGACCTAAAATACAAACAAGCCAAAGGAACCTTAAAAGACCCATTTTCCCTCTGTGACAACTATTACTAACATTTTGGTAGCTTTCCTTCTAATCCTTTTTTTATGTATACACATATCATATCCCCTCCTTACTTGGTCAATAATAAGTAGAATGAAACTTATTTTGTCAAGTACTGTTTCCCCTCAAACATTGAGAATATCATTCCATGCCAATAGGTCTATATCCCCATCTTGCATGTGACTATACACACACATTTTAAATGTTTCCAATTCTTTTCTATTAGGAACAGCATGGGGCAGACACAAGAGGCCGAAATCCAATTAGGAATGAAAATGCAAATAGAAATTTTTAAAAATCAGAATAAAGAAAGAAAACTGCCAAGAGATGCTAAAACTTCTCTGAACTCCCCCCGCCAAATATGCCCCAAAGTGTTGATGTGTAAAAAACTAATCATTTCAGCTAATTATTTGCTTCAACCAACATTCCATTTGATAAACATCACAAAACTACTTTCAGTCAAATTGTTTTATACTTGGGGTTTTTCAGACTCTTTTGAGCCGCCGAATCCGGTGTGTAACTCAGGAGCCCATGTATCAATCAGTAAGAAAGGAAAAGCTCTGGCTAAAGGGGCAGGGATGGGTGTGGGAACACAACGCAGGTTCTTCAAGGGACCCTGGTCTCTCTGAAATCACCTGCAGTCATAAAAATTCTCCTTCTGCTCAAAAAAGAATGGACCCTTAAGTCTCACCCAGGTAAGTGTCACCTTTCAAACTCTTGAGATAGGGAAACTGAGATTCAGAGCAAGGTAACAACTTGCTCAAGATCACCTAGACCTAGAACATCCAGATCAGGGCTCTGTCCCCTGCCCCAGGAGGCCAGGGCCCCCCACCTAGGAGAACTGGGGGCTAGGTTGGGGAGGGGCAGGGGCACAGGCAGGACCCAGGACAATGTATAACCTTGACCTTCTCCAATGACCAGACTCCCCTTCCCACAGCCCAGCCTCATCCTTCTCAGAGTCATACGTGGGCCTCCAGGACTGAGAGGACAGAGACTAGGGAAGACAGGACCAGGAGGCACAGTCACTGGCCCAAAGACAAACATCCTGTGATTTAAGGGAACCAGAATCCAAAACCAAGCCTGTTCCACTCTAAAGCCTATGTCATGTTGCCTGATTGGCATCAGAAACCAGGCATAGAGCTCAGGCCTGCCACTTCCCAGTATGAGCTAGAGCTATCAGGGAGGGCTTCTTAGAGGAGGCAATCTCATTGACAGAATTTGGAAGATGATACTGAGGGAATTTGCATGTGTGAGAAGCATTTGTGTCTTTGTGTATGTCTGTATGTGAGCATGTATATGTGTGAATGGGCAGGTGTGTATGTGCACCTACATATCTGTGTCTGGTCTTGCCTGTGAAAACCTCTTTGTGGGTGCACACATACACACACACAGAGACACACACACACAGAGCCATGCACACATTTACATGTGCCCATTCAACTGGGTTAATATTTTCCTGCCTGCGTCAGCCCGGTCCCAGTCAGCAGGCAGCTCACTGCAGGAACGTGCCCTATCTGATCTGGTCAGGGGCTGTGGGCCTGGAACAGGGGGCTCGGGGTGGGCAGGGAGCCCATCTCAGCTCCCTCAGAGAAAGCTACACTCTCTCCACTCTCCTGCTCTGCCTGAGAAAGGAGGCAGGCCCAGAGGCCAGGCAGCTCCAGTGTGAGATGACTTCCCTGTCTCCCAGCTCACACTAGGGGCTCCCCAGCGGGGCAGCCTCCCTGCCTGCCACCAGAAGGGTAAAGCCAGCTGTTCCCTGAGAAACCTCCTGCCTCCCTCATCTTCACCCAAAGCCTGAGGCCTCTCCACACACAGACGTCCCACTGACGACAAACAAGGTTAGAGACCCCTCATCAGGAAATGCTCCCAGGGTGCCCCCCTCCAGCAGGAAAGTAGTTTTGAAAATGACTGCGCTAGTCTGTCGGAAGGGGGGATTTGATTTACGGCTTTCGAGGAACACAGTGACTGCACAAAGAGCCTGTGCGTAAGTCTGTGTGGGCAGGGCCTGGGGCACAGGCACCCATAGGCATTGAGCCTCACCCAGGAAGGCTCAGTGGAACACGGAGACCACAGGCAGGGTGGGGTCTTCCCGGTTCCTAGGCGTCTCCTAGTGTCAATGGAGGTTCTTTCCAAGCCTACCCTGGTCCCTGGGTGCAGGCTGGGCCAGACAGGGCTAGACAGGCAGAGACAGTGTCTTCTGCTCTGGGCACAGCCCAGGGTCCAGAGTGATTCAAACCCAGGTGTCCTGGTGCCTAGCCCAGCTTGAGGATGCCCTGATGCATCTCTGTCTGGGAGATGCAGGGACGGAGCACAGAGGGAGGAGGATGACGGCCAGGAAGAGGAGGACCCCCCAGGACGATGATTTTTCCCCACGGTGCAGACCTAGAGGCTTCTCGCCTCCCTCAGGCTCCATCTCTGGGCAGTGTCTTTCCCACCCTGTGGCCACAGTCTGACCTTCAGGGCCCTTGCCACCTTTGCCTTTGCAGGCCCCTTTCCCCATAAAAAAAATTAAATAAAAATTATATTTTACAAGCACGTTGGTCTAAAGACAAATATATCAATGTTGTGTATTAAAACATTGTCTTCAACTAAGTTCATTTTTTAATTTTAAAACATCTTTTTGTGGGCCCTTAAATAGACCATCTTGGCAGGCACAGCACCTTCCGTGTCCAATGGAGAAGTCAGCCCTGTGCGTCCCCAGGGTCCTCTCCCACCACACAAAGGCTGCCATCTCCCCAGGCCTGTCGCCTGCCCACATGTCACCCCACTGCTTCGGAACAAGTGAGCCAGCATCCTTCTCTTGTTCTCTCTCTTGTTCATCTAATGAACACGTCTGCCTTCACCTGCTTCAATCCAGGCTCGTCGAAACTTCTCCCAAGTCTGTCAACTCTAGTTTCATCAGTCTCTTTTTTTGTGAAGTATTTTTTTTTTTAAAGATTTTATTTATTTATTCATGAGAGACAGAGAGAGAGAGAGAGAGGCAGAGGGAGAAGCAGGCTCCCAAGGAGCAGGGAGCCCGATGTGGGACTCGATCCCAGGACCCTGGGATCATGACCTGAGCCGAAGGCAGACGCTTAACCATCTGAGCCACCCAGGCGCCCTTTGTGAAGTATTTTAAAACAAACTCCAGCCATGGTGTCATTTCACCCCTACATTCTTCAATATTCATCTCTAAAATATATGAACAAATTTTCTTCAATAATCATGACGCTGTACCTAACAAAATGAACAAGTCCGTGGAATTACTGAATCCCCACAATTATTTCAAAGTGTCGCTTTGCATTAATGTGTTGGTTGGTTAGAGTCAGGATCCAAACAAGGTCACACATTACATTGGGTTAAGGGCTCTCTTAAACAGCTGCTCCCCTGTCTGTCTCTGATTTGTTCATGTCACTGACTTGTTGAGTAAATGTGGTTCTGTGGGAAGTCCATGCTCTGCATTTGTCTGTCTGCTTCTTTGTGGTGTCATTTAACTTTTCTTCCATCCCCTGCATTTCGTAGAATATATAGGAAGTTAGCACTAATGGTGTGATTTTATTTAGGGTCAAGGGCAGGGGTGGGTGGGCAGAGAATCCTTTGTAGATAGACCTTGTGCTTTCTTTTGTGTCCTATCCAGAGATAATGTCCAATTGTTTTAGTGATGCTGACCAATCAGTGGGTCCAGAGGGTGGTAGCCTGATCCCTCCCTTGTCAAGTTCCTCATCAGCCGTTCCCCTTCTGGTTTCATTCCCTGATTTCTGCCTAAATCAATTTCAAGATCCTTCCACAGTAGAAAAGAAGGGGGTCTAATAATAGTGGGGTGTCAGGGACCAGCTTAATTAAAGCAAAGAGGGAAGTCAGGATCAGGGAAGCTTTCTGAGAAGAGTGAAAGACTGAGGTGGTGGCAGAATGGAGCAGAGGAAAACCCAAGGACCTCCTGGCCTGGAGCCTGAGTCTGGGGCTGGTTTAGGGTTTGGCTACTGGGGTGGGGACGGCTCCCCCATCCAGGTGGTAAGCTATGGCTCAGGGTTCAGGCTTTATAGCCGGGCAGACCTGAGCTTGAAACCAGTTCAGCTTCTTAATTGATGCTGGGTGACTTTGAGCAAGATATTTAATTGGGTGTCTTCATCTGTAGGATGGAGATACACTAATCCTCACCTCAGAGGGTGAGGATTGTTGGGAGAATGGATTGAAGTGCCTGGTAGAGAATAACCACTCTGTGGAGAGGTGGAGAGGGTGCCTGTTTGAGGTAAGGGACCCTGCACCCCACCCGTGGGCCCTGACCAATTCTTGCCTGACGCCAAGGCCAAGCTAGAAGGGCTGAGCGCAGAGTATACGATGCTCATTCCACAGACAGCAAGACCACAGCCCATGGACTTCCACCCAGATTCCAGGCTGCTCCAGCCAGGTGCGTCTGGGCTCTCAGCCCTTCCCATTGCATCCTGGCAGCTCAGCAATCTGGGCTTGACTCCCCGGTTGCCCTCTCGGGTCCGGGGGCGGGGCTGCCCCAGGCACCCTGCAATCACTGGCTCCATCAACAAGCAGTCAGCTTCCCAGGCATCTGGGGGATCCAG
This sequence comes from Mirounga leonina, assembly GCF_011800145.1. Classification (NCBI taxonomy): domain Eukaryota; kingdom Metazoa; phylum Chordata; class Mammalia; order Carnivora; family Phocidae; genus Mirounga; species Mirounga leonina. The sequence goes on along the minus strand of NW_023270433.1, from coordinate 37,016,744 downwards.
GCATGACAGGGCCCAGGGCAGGCAGCCTACTGGGGATGCCCCAGCCCGGACAGCATATTGTGCATAGCAGGTGCACAACAAATGTATGTTAAGAGAACTGAGCTCCACCTGCCCTGAGTGGAGAGAAATAGGTTGTCAGGGAAGGCAGCTATGCCCGTGGGTGGGGCAAGGGAGCATGTTTTGGGAATCCCAGGAATTCATGGCTCCAAGATCCTGAGCCCTGAGGTGAGCAGCTGGGGCAGGGCACAGAGCCCGAACTCCAATCCTGCTCCTGTTCCAGACTGTTTACTCCCTCCCTGCCCTGCTTCCATCCACAATCCTGGCCTCCAAGTAGCCTCTCACTTGCTTTGCGAATCAGTAGCAGCAACTGTGGAGCCCGGGGCAGGGGGGGTGGTCGGAAGCACCCCCTGTCCCTAGCCACCACATCCTTTTTACAGCACTCATTAGTCTGGGCACTAGCACCCCCAGCTGATGATCTAACCTCACTTCTTTGACCTGAGTCCACTGGAGGCACCCCTCCTCAGACACCCCACAAGAGATTGGCAGGACCAGCCTTAGCCCCAGGGTGCTGCTCTGAATGGAGACACATCACTCCATCCTGCCAGCCTGCACACCTTCATTGTGGCTTCCAAGTTTTCTTTCCACATCACCTGCAGCTTCCTTTCTTGTGTTGTTGACTTCAGTGCTGTCTGTTTGCTCTGGCTAAGCCTACAGCCCCAGGATGAAAACTCTGAACTCAGAAGTGTGAACCTGAAAGACAGCAAGCTGGGGGTGGGGACGAAGGTGGGGGTGAGAGGGGGTGGAAGACAAGAGAGAGTGAGCTGTGAGCTGGTCTAGGGGCACTGCTGTTCCCCTCCAGCAGGCAAGCAGGGCTGGGAGGTGCAGGGATGGGTAGATAGACTTTCCCAGCCTCACCAAGGGCAGGTCCTAGCCTGTAGCGTTAATTGGTTTTGAAGCTCAGCCCCAGAACTCCAAACACCTCACTTCCCCAGGAGGTTTGACCACCCCTTGTAGGGCAGAGTGCAGGTCCCCTAGAGGTTGTTACCTGCTCTCACCCCCTAGTCCTATAGCTGAACGACACAGGGAGTGCCGCCCTTTCCCTTGTGAAGCCCCAGGACCAAACCTCTCAAACTTTTCCAACCCCTCCATGAGAATCTGTCACCCAACAGCCTCGAGAGGTGGCCCTGCAGGGATTACTGCCCCAGTGCACTTTACAGTGAGAAAGTTGAGCCCCAGAGAGGGCAAAGGGACCTCCCCAAAGGCACTACGAGAAGGCTTGGAGAAGAGCCCCGGCTTCCCGGTGGCTGGCCCGGGCTCTTTGTCCCCCTTGAAGCATCTCTCAGATCGTGGAGCATGATGGGAGGCGGCCCCAGGCCCCAGGCGCTAGGGCAGGGGCCAGCACACCCAGACGTGGATATGCACGCACACTGCATGCCAGCACACACGGTGCCACCCAAACCAGGGACATGGGCAACCCGGCGCTGACATGCTTTCCTCGTATCCCAGTGGAGCAGACGCCTCTCAGACCCTCTGTCCTTCCTGCCTGCAGAGAGGATGGGAGACACTCACTGCTCCTGACATACCTGTGTGGCATGTGGGATGTGCATGTCCTCTCAGGGTTAGGATGGGGAAGCCACCCTGGCCTGCAGCCAGGGGCTTAAGGGATAAGCTTAGGGAACACCACTGCTGTCACCATGGGCTTAGAATGCCCGGCCCTGCCAGCTGGTCCAGCCAAGCCCTCCTTGGCGAGGATCAGCTGTCATCAGAGAACCTTCTCACCCGCCACCCACCCAGGCCTCCTCCGGTGGCTCACCAGGCTCTGAAGCTGCGTTTGTCTTTCAGCGAGACACCTGCGCTCATGCACATGTGTTCTGGGGTGAGCTGGGTGCTCACATCACCCCTGCCTCATACTGCGCCCACCTTCCACACCTGTGGCCCACATCTTTGCCCAGCTCCCGTGGCTGTGTGCCCAGGGACTTACCAGCCTGTGTACGTAATCAGACATGGGCACACATCTCCGACTCAAGCATGTAACACAGCATATTCCCTACATACATGAGCACGCAGGTGCTCCATTCTATACACCCCCTGCCCCTTCCTGGACCTGGGTCATGTGAGGGTGAGGGATGAGTCACCTGCCAACCTGTGGGACCTGCTGAGCCAGCAGGATGGGAAGCCCCAAGCTGACAGATGTGGCCTCAGGGAACCAACACCCTGCGTGGGGTCCGCCCTGCCACCAGCCTCCAGCAATCCCCAATCCTCCACTTCCACAGAAAGGCACCTCTATTCCTTTCAAATTTCAATTTTATGTATCCATATAATATATATAAATAATTTTTTATATATGTATCTGCAGCTGAGCTGTCTGTCACTGTACCTCAAAGGCTACCACCGAACTTCTGTCATACAGATGCCCTGTGGGAAAAACCAAGATGGTAGCAGTACCTACCGTCTCTCCTCTCCCTGTCCAAACCCAAGCCTTCTATCTATGCCCCTCCATGGAAACCCTCCCTGTCGGTGATAATTCACACCTCTTGCTCCTCTTAGCTTTGCAAAAACTTGAGCCAAGAGCCTCACTCTGGGCCTGGGCAGTCTCATTGCCCTCTCCCACTTGTGTATTCCTTTTTTTTTTTTTAACATTTTATTTATTTGAGAGAGAGAGATAGAGCACAAGCAGAGGGAGGGACAGAGGGAGAGGGAGAAGCAGACTCCTTGCTGAGCTGGGAGCCCGAGGCGGGACTCGATTCCAGGACCCTGAGATCATGACCTGAGTCGAAGGCAGACGCTTAACCGACTGAGCCACCCAGGCGCCCCCCACCTATGTATTCCTGCTCAGGGGTCTGTCCCTGAGCATGTGAGCTCCCTGAGGATGGAGGCACAATCCACAAACAGAGAACCGGGAGGCCAGGGCAGCCCAGGTGAGTGCATCACCCAGCAAATGGAGGAAGCCGGAAAAGCCCACCTACCCTGGCTCCTCATAATCTGTTACCAATGACTCAAGTCCTGCTGGGTCTGAAGACTGTCCTCAAGCTCCTACTATATTCCAGGCATGTCTGTAAATATATGGTCAACTTTGTGTGTGCATTAAGATAAAAAACATTACTCTAGGTCTCACTATCTTACTAGTCTGAAAATGTGACCTCTAATGGTGAGGTATAGTCTCTGAAGACTCCTGGGTTCAAATCCCAGCTCTGCTGCTTGCCAGTTATTTAGTCTCTCTGTGCCTCAGCTACCTCATCTACCTACATGACATCACTGAACAAGGAGCTGGGAAGGTGTGCGGAGTAGCACACCATTGTAGAGTTTCTCCATCTTAAAGATGCGATTCATGTAAATAGAGGCGTCTGACTGCCCCAGTCAGTGGAACATTCGACCCTTGATCTCAGCATCATGAATTCGAGCCCCACGTTGAGTGTAAAGATTACTTAAAAATAAATAGGTACAGGGGCGCCTGGGTGGCTCAGTTGGTTGTGTCTGACTTCGGCTCAGGTCATGACCTCAGAGTCCTGGGATCGAGTCCCGCATAAGGGCTCTGTGCTCATCTTGGAGTCTGCTTGTCCCTCTCCCTCGGCCCCTTACCCGGCTAGAGCTCTCTCTGTCTCTCTCTCAAATAAATAAATAAAATCCTTTAAATAAACAAGTAAATACAGTTTTAAAAAGGTACAATTGATGTAAATGCCTTCAAGAGCATACACAATAGTAAAATGCAATAACAATTAGAAAGTGATGTGTTTATTACCTTTGTTTTAAGTAATTACATAATTAGGGGCTCCTGGCTGGCTCAGTCATAAGAGCATGCAACTCTTGATCTCTGTCTTGTGAGTTCCAGCCCCATATTGGGTGTAGAGATTACTTAAAAATAAAATCTTAAGGGGCATCTGGGTGGCTCAGTTGGTTAAGCATCTGACTCTTGATTTCAGCCCAGTTTATGATCTCAGGGTCCTGGTATCGAGCTCCCCCCTCCATGTTGGGCTCCATGCTCAGCAGGGAGTCTCCTTGAGATCCTCCCTCTCCCTCTCCCTCTGCCCACTCCCTGCTCATGCACTCTCTCTCTCTCAAATAAATATCTTTAAAAAATAATAAAATCTTAAAATAAATAATTTCTATAATTTAATTTTTAATAATGGCTGTGTTTAGTAAGCAGTTTGTAAAAATTCCTGAAAACGTACCAATTGGCTCTTGTGAGCCTATTGGGATGGCTCCAGAACCTCTGCCTCTACCGTCCCCCACAGCCTCCCCAGCAAAGGCCAACTGGCCCTTCTAGACTTGGTCCCTTACCTCTGCCCTGACCCTTCCTGGGCTGAATGTAGGGCCTCCTCTGGGTTCCCACCGCCGTGTGCACCTCTCTCTTTCATAGCCAGTGAAGGCTAAGCTACCTCACTTACTTTCTGGCTTGTTTTCCCTCTGGGTTGGGGAGGGAGGGAATGAGCACAAGAATCAACACTCTTGTTCACCTGTGAATCCCTAGGGCTTAGAAAATGCCTGGCAGATAGAAGGCACTCAGTGAATATTCATGGGATGAAACAAGGAGGGGTTGAGAATCCTTGCAGAGAGACACTGGGGGAAAGAGACAGGATTAGGGAAGTGGGGGTCTGATGAGAGGGGCTTCATCCAGGGGCTCAGAATGTCTGGGAACGCAGGGTGAGAATGTTCCCTAGTTGTCGTGGGAGCTTTCAGGTGAGGATGCCTGATCAGGCTGCTTGCATGCAAAAGCACTACTCTGCCCCCAAAACGTTCAGGCTCCCCCATCTCTCCCCCACTCAGCCCAAATTTCAGCTGAGTTTTCTCTTAGCTCCCAGGACTTCAGAAGTAACTTGTAACAGAGACTCCCTGGTCTTCGGTGACCACGTAAGGGGACACTATGTCTCTGGTAGGCAAGGACCAAGAAAACTCTCCCCGTTTCACTGAAGAACAACTGAGATCCAGGGCTGGCAGGTGTCTGACCCAAGCCCTAGATGTCTCGGGGCTTCCTTTTCAGCTATGAATTCCCCAAACCCTGCCTAAGGGCTACAGGCTACCTTGTTACCCTGCTCATCCTGTCCCCCTCCCCTGCCTACTAACAAGACAGTCTTCTCTCCCATGGAGGGGCTAGGTACTACAGCTCTTCCCCTCCCTTCTGGGAAGCAGCTTAAAGAGGCACCTCATGCTCCTTGATCCACCATCACCTGCCCCTCCTACAGTCTAACCTGAATCCCTTCTGCTTTCATGACATCACCTTTCTTTCCCAGAAAGGGCCTTTGGCTCCCACCCTAGAAGTGACCTCACTAAAGGACTATTCTCCACCCCGGAGCCCCATGGTACAACCAGGGCCTAGCCCAACCCAGCTTCCGTCTCCGCAGTTCCTGAAGGCCTGCTGGAGCCACTTCTCCCATCCTTGACCTTTGCCTGGGATACACTTCATCTCCCCCCTCTCCACGACACATGCACACACCCCATCCCAGAGCCCAGGCTCTACTGTCCACCTGTCCAGACTCGCCCGCCGTCCTGCTGGCTGACGCACCCAAACCAGCGAGTCCCCTGTGGTAGAGTGTCTCACTCAGGTCAGAGAGAGGAACAGAAAGAGGGAGCCTGAGGGAGCAACATCCCGTCATGCCCATGGCTGACAACCCTTTCTCAGCTTGGGAAGTCCCATGAAGGACCCCAGGGCCCAGGTCACTAAACGCCTCAGTTTTATGAGCAAAGTGAAGCCATGGGAAGGACCTGAGAGGTGGGCCCTGGGAGCGAGCCCAAGGCCTCAGGGGTGCTAGTGGCAGAGACAGGGCTCGATCCGGGGCTGGACCCCATGCATAGTCCCCCATCCCTGCCTCCTTGCCGCAGACTCACAGGGTTCCCCTGAGGAAGCTGGGTGCCAGAGGAGTCACAGAAGGGTCCCAACTCAGGTCGAGGACAACCTTGCCCAGCAGAGTTTTCAGAGGCTGGACACCTATGAAATCACTCCGGGCTCTGTGCTAAAGGGAGGAAAACAGGTCACTCTGTAATCAGGGTTTCTTTCTTTCTTTCTTCTTCTTCTTTTTTTTTTTTTTAAATTTATTTATTTGTCAGAGAGAGAGAGAGAGAAAGCATAGCAGGGGAAGCAGCAGGCAGAGGGAGAAGCAGGCTCCCTGTTGAGCAAGGAGCCCAATGTGGGACTCGATCCCAGGACCCTGGGATCATGTCCTGAGCCGAAGGCAGACGCTTAACCAACAGAGCCACCCAGGCGTCCCTCTTTCTTTCTTTTTTAAGATTTTATTTATTTGACACAGAGAGAGACAGCGAGAGAGGGAACACAAGCAGGGGGAGTGGGAGAGGGAGAAGCAGGCCTCCCGCGGAGCAGGGAGCCCGATGCGGGGCTCGATCCCAGGAGCCCGGGATCATGACCTGAGCCGAAGGCAGATGCTTAAAGACTGAGCCACCCAGGCGCCCTGTAATCAGGGTCTCTTACCAGGGGCGTACTAAACGGGGACAGGATGGAAGCAGCACTACCTGGGGACAAGCAGAGAGGGTGTAGTTGCAGCAGAGAATTTAAAAACAGTAAAACTGAGTAAAAGTCATCCTGCTTCTTCTTCTCATCACCATCGATGGTAATTCCAAACTATGTCAGTAATAAAATACTTCTCCCAGATGGGGGGGAACCACTCCCACTGCCCCCCTCCCACTGTTCCTAACTCCAAATTCACCCCCGAATTCTGGCCTATCAAATCCACATTATTTCTTTGATCACAAGACAATTTCACCTCCTTTGGAGAATTTATGGGTCCTTTTAGGACATCTTTTCCTGAATGTCTACTTCTATGCCTATTAGAAATATTAAGCAATTCTTACAAGAGTGCTTGATGTATTTGTTATTCATTCCTTCATCAATAGCAGCCCTGGAAGCCCCACCAAGGATGAGGTGCCTGGTGTGCAGTGGAGAGCTCGTCCCAGTCCCGGAGCTGGAGGGCTCACAAGGCACGTAGGCGAAATGGTGAGTAAAATAAGAAGGTACAATGCACATATCAGAGGTAGTAAGCACAGAAGCCTGTGGGCGTTGAGAGGAGGAGGACCGAACTTAGTTCAGGGTGGCATCAGGGAAGCCTTCGTGGAGGAAGGGACATCTACTTCAATAGCTGAGAGGTGAGGAGTTAGCTAGGCAAGGAAGTGTGGCGCAGAAAGGATCATTTTCCCCAGAAGAAAAGACAACTCATGCAAAGGCCCAGAAGGAGCCTGGGTAATGCCAACAGCGAAATTCTGTGTGGCCGGATAGGGTGGGATCATGGTGAGGACAGCAGTTGGCCTGAGCCAGATCGTGAACCGTTTGTACTTACTTGCTTCTGAGAGTGATGGGGAGCCACTGAAGGGCTGTAAACAGGGAATGGCAGGGTAGACCAGAGTATTAGAAAGCTCACTGTGGCCATAGCTCAGAAGGCATGAATTTGGGTGGAAAGAGCAAGAGTGGAGCAGAGAAACTTGGTCAGGAGGCAGCTGCTTGACGAAGGCAGGAAGCCATGCCTGGAACAAGGAGAGTAGCATCAGGGATGGGAAAGGCTTTGGGCTGCCCGCAAGTGTGCTGGGGAGTGAAGGACTGTGGGAGTCAGAGGCGGAGGAGCAGGTTTAGTACACAATCAGGTCTTGTTTTCATATTTCTGATAAGAATTGCTCAAATTCACATTGCTTCTTCAATGTGTCCTCACGTGAGTGAGGGTTTTTGGTTTTGCAGATCAAGGCCGCCCCCCAAACACTCTTTCTGTAAGAAGGGGTTACTCTGAAGAATTAAAATGAAAATTAGTGAACGGGCCCCGACTGGCTCAGTCGGTGGAGCATGCCCCTCTTGATCTCGGGGTTGTGAGTTCAAGCCCCATGGTGGGTGTAGAGATTACTTAAAAATGAAATCTTTTGGGCGCCTGGGTGGCTCAGTTGCTTAAACGACTGCCTTCGGCTCAGGTCATGATCCTGGAGTCCCTGGATTGAGTCCCACATCGGGCTCCCTGCTCAGCAGGGAGTCTGCTTCTCCCTCTGACCCTCCCGACCCTCCCCCCTCTCATGTGCTCTCTCTCTCTCAAATAAATAAATAAAATCTTTAAAAAAAAAATGAAATCTTTTTTTTTTAAAGATTGTATTTATTTGACAGAGAGAGACACAGCGAGAGAGGGAACACAAGCAGGGGGAGTGGGAGAGGGAGAAGCAGGCTTCCCGCTGAGCAGGGAGCCCAATGCGGGGCTTGATCCCAGGACCCTGAGATCATGACCTGAGCCGAAGGCAGATGCCCAGTGACTGAGCCACCCAGGAGCCCCTTGTTATTTTTACAAGTGCATAAGTTGTATTATCAAAGTGATAATGACCATCAAAGATAGGTAAAAACTACAGGAAATAAAAATAAATGGCTCACAATTCAGAAACCACACAACACCTATTAATCCTTTTGCTCCTTTTCACGCTTTGATCTTTCTGAGTACTCTTGTTTTTTTTTTTTTAAAGATTTTTATTTATTTATTTGAGAGAGAGAGAATGAGAGACAGAGAGCACGAGAGGGAAGGGGGCAGAGGGAGAAGCAGACCCCCCCGCCGAGCAGGGAGCCCGATGTGGGACTCGATCCCAGGACTCCAGGATCATGACCTGAGCCGAAGGCAGTCGCTTAACCAACTGAGCCACCCAGGTGCCCTCTGAGTACTCTGTTGACATAATTGAAAACAGTTCCATGTAAGCCTGTTCGTATGATGCGCTTTTCACTGAATGCCATGATTATAGAATAATGAACTCTTCAGGACTATGATTTCAATAACTAAGAGTCAAACAATACTTTATTTCATCTGTCTTTTCAACTTTTAAATTTTGTATTTTTTTCCATTCATAAATATATATTTGTATTTCAATATTTCAGTGGTATAGATAGCATTGCAATGAAGATCTTTGGGCAAAGGCTTTGTCTACATCTCCAATTATTTTCCCAGGGATGAAATATATGGGACAAAGGATATAAGAAACATCCAGCTTTATTTTAACCCCTTATTATTTATCTCTTAAAACCATCAGTTTGGGGGCACCTGGGTGGCGCAGTTGGTTGAGCAACCAACTCTTGGTTTCAGCTCAGGTCATGATCTCAGGGTCTTGTGACTGAGCCTCATGTTGGGCTCCATGCCCAGTGCGAAGTCTGCTTAAGACTCTCCCTCTGCCCTTCCCCTTCTCTCTCTCTCTTTCTCAAATAAATAAATCTGAAAACACACACACACACACATCAAGTTTTATGGTGTAAGGTGAGGATCTAGTTCTTGTTTTCCAGAGATGAGAAAGGATCTTCTTCAGGTACCCCCCGGCCCCCTCACCTTAGCCCCCAGCTTCTTCCACCTCCCTCAGAGAGCAGAAAAATGAAATCGAGAAGCAGTGTTACAAGCTGCAATTCTCTTTGCCCTAATTACAAGGAAGTGTTTTTCCTTGTTCTGTGAGTAACTGACTTTCTCTAAGTGTCCTCACTTTCTGATGAGTAACTGGAAATGTGCTTCTCTGCTTGAACTTTGTCAAAAGAGCTTGTGCCAAATCAGCTAAAAGCCCTTGAAATGCCCAAAAGTAAATAAAGTGAAAAGGGAGACCAAAACATGACAGAGAATGAACGTTAATATGTGTACAGCACTTACCACAGTGTCTGGCACTGTTAAGTACTCAATAAATAGTATTTATTCACTCAGTAGATGTCCACTGCGCCCCTACCAGAAGCCAGGCACTGTGCCAGGCTCTGGGGACCGGCAGCAGCCTAGACAGACCCGGTCCCTGCCTTCCCAGTGTGTCCTGTCTGGTGGGCAAGATGGCCTTACACACATGATTATACAAAAAAGCAGTTGATCATAAGTGTGACGTGTCAAGGTCCTGGGGGGCCGTGAGAGTGTTTCATAAGGGGATAGGTAATAGTCTGCGGGGGCATCGGGGAATTCTAAAAAGGGAAATAATAATCAATTTAATAAATGGAGATTTTAGGTCCAGGCTGGGTGGAAGCATAGCCAGATGTCATGGGTGGCGGGGAGAGAAGAGTCAGGGCTCCTGGCAAGCCTCTGACAGTACTCTTCCGGGCCCCTGGGAGTAAGTGCCAGGCCCCGGGGTCCGGCCCCTCCCGGGGTGAAAGCCGAGTGCCAGGGCAGAGCACGCAGGGAAACAGCATGGCAGTCCCAGGTAGGGAAGTCTGGAGGAGGCCGGAGGCTGGAAAGGCCGGGCGAAGGCTCCGAGGCGCACACGTTGAGGATGTCTACACCACTTCTGGGGACCTAGAAGAGGAGTGGAGAGAAGGAGGAAGCTGATGATAGCACCGGGGGGAGGCAGAGATGGGCCGTGCTGGTGAACCAACAGAGGGGACAAGGGGAACCGATGACAGTCCAGAGGACTTACAGGTGATGCGGACTGGGAGAGGTGGTGAGGAGTGTGGTGACAGAGGTGACCAGGATGACAGGAACAGGTGGTGACCTCAAGGTGACAGGTGAAATGAATGTGGAACTAACCAGTAACAGGGTTGGGGTAGAGGCAAGTGATAAGAAGACTGGGTTGGTTCAGATAGCAACAGGCTTGAGCACGGACGGCGATGGGACAGGGACGATGGCAAGCTGAAGAAGGTAACACCATGATGGGAACTGGGTTAAGTGGCAGCACGGTTAAGAAAGGGCCAGTGGCTCTGACGCAGGGATGACAGTGAGAGTGACAAATGAGTGACAAGGTCAGAGATGAGTGGGGACCATGAAGGTGATCCAGGGATGACAGGAAGCGTGAGTCGTGAGGATGTCTAGGCTGGTGACAAACTATTGAGACACCCACTCCACTCGCTCGTCTGGGCCCATTTCCACGTCAGAACTGTTTTCTAGGCCGCAGGTCCAATGACTCAGTCCCACGCAGCAGCCTGACCCAGATAAGATCTGCAGGCAGAGCCAGTGCCAGAGGGGCTGGCTGGGTGCCCTTCCCAGCTGTGTCCAGGCCCATCGAGGGACCCAGGGGTGGAACCTTAGAGTCATCTCTGCCTCCTCCCTCCTGGGTTCACATCCACACCAATCTGAGGTCCACGGAGAACTCCTAACCTTCCTCTCCTTGGGGAACACAACTTTTGTGTGTGTGCTCCACCAGCATCTTCCACAGCTGACCCCATTAAAAGTTTCTGGGTCTTCTAATGCTTGGTCATAACCATTCCCTGGAAAGAGAGAGAAAGGAAGGCAGGCCTCAAGGGGGGCGGAGGTGTCTGAATAATCCCATGCATTCATCCCACAAATATTTATTGAGCCCCCTACAGCATACCAGGGGCTAGCTTTTACAACCAGACCCATGGCTCCCTGTCTCCATGAAGCTTGCTCTGGGGAATAGACATGGAAGTGGCAGTCATTATCGAGAGAGTGCTATTCCCTTGTGATGGGGGTGGGGTGCGGGTGGGGAAGGGGCCGCAAACTGCTTTTCAAACCCTGAGGAGAGTGGGTCCCATTAAAGGAAATCTCAGGACCTGTGCTGGTGACCCTTTAGACATTTACTCAGTTGAATACTTGAGCAAAACAAAGCAAAATTTAGAGTATACCAAGGGGAAGAAAGTGAGGAGGGGAGATGAGAAGGGAAAGAGAACCAGGGATGTGGCCAGAGGCTAAGGTGCTGAATAGGATGATGTGCCAAGACAAAGGTGCCACCGTGGAGAAGCCAATGCCGATGCTCCCTCTTCCCTGCTGGAAGGCTTCCAATGAGGCTGACACCATGGAAGAAAGAGAAAGGACCTGAGTGCTAGATTAAGCCTCGCCTCAAGTTTTCCTCTGACTTTTCAGTTTATGTAAGCCAATGCATTCCCATCGGTGCCTAAGCCACTTTGAGTCAGAATTCCACTTTTTTTTTTTTTTGCATCCAGACACTTCCTACCTGGTATTATATGCATCTTGCTCATTATAGTACTCCTGGCACCTACCACAACCTGGCACAAAAAAGATCCTCGACAATTATTTGATGAAATAATAACCAAACGAATGAAATAAACCCAAGACCTCTGGCAGAAAGCCCAGAGATAGTACATTACACATGAGATGGTTCTGGGAGCCTTCGGCAGAGTTTCTACTGGTCTCCCTGATCCTGCATACCTCCAGAGACTCCTACAGGTCCCCTCTTTCCTGGATAGACTCAAATCTCTGGGACAGCCCAGAGCTTAGTCCCTTTCTGTTCATCCGCAGGCAGATAAGTCTGCTGTGGTTTCTCTCTGCAGTTAGGTGTCTCTGGGTTTAGAAGCCATGCCCAAAGGGGTGCCTGGAGGCTCAGTCGGTAGAGCATGTGACTCTTGATGCTGGGGTTGTGAGTCTGGTTGCCTGGGATTCTAAACTTCTGTGAGACAGACAGGCAGCACTACTGGTTAGAAATGGGGAGTTTGGAAAAAAAAAAAAAAAGAAATGGGGCGTTTGGGTCAATCCTGCTGTTCTCTTATTCAGCAAGTGTTTGTCAACAGCTACTTTGTGCCCTGCCCAGACACTGGGACTCTCAGTCACATTCTTTAAACTTCCTGCCTCCTGACCCTTGGCTCTGAAAATCTGGGTTGTGACCCCAAAACCTAAAGACTTCTGAACTCCACATCCAGACCAACCCCACATCCTGTGACCCCCATCTCTTCATCCCCTGTCTCTGCACTGCCCCCCCTCCAACACTTCCAGCCTGCTAGATGCATCCTTTGCCTTTGCTGCCCTCATCCACAAATATGTGGCTCTGGGCATCCACGAGTAGGAGTCTATTTGAGTGTGAGTGTTGTGTAAGTGTGTGTTTAAGAGTGAGCGAGCATGCATGACTGTGAGTGTGTGTAAGTGTAAGGACATGGAATATAAATGTGTGTGTCCATATGATTATGTGCATACATGAGTGCACATAAGTGGTTCTAAGTGTGTCTGAGCATCTGAGTGCATGGATGAGTGTGAATCAATATCAGATATGAGTGTGCATGCATGGATATAGACGGGTTGAGCGTGGAGTGAGTGGGGGGGGTGTCCGTGAGTGAGTGAGGGTGTAAATGTGTTTGTGTGAGCATAAACACACACACCCCATGTTCCCTGGTCACAGCAGACGCACCTTCACGTGTATGTGGGCACACATGCATGTCTAACGGCCCAAAGTGGCTCAGACTCAAACCCTTACTCCCAATAAAGGGAAGATTTTATCCACAGGCGGTGGTCACTCTCCCCTTCGCACCCCTGACGTGGAACTAAGGATCCTCCAGCTAAAGGCCACCTCTACCAGGAAAGAGCTCCCTCTGACCAGCAGCCTGCCTCCTGGCTTTGGCCAGGCCACCTCCCCCCCTCCCTCGGCCCATTTCCGGCCAGGCCCTGGCAGTGACCCTGAGCAGAGAGGCAAAGGATGAGGGTGGTGGGCAGGACGTTCCAGGTGCCTCCCTGGCTATGGGGGGTGTCTCCGTGGAGACAAGAGGTGGACCATGTCCAGATGATTATCGGGGCTCCCAGAGTTCTCTCTCCCCTCACCCAGCCTCTCCCAGCCAGGCCTACTTGGCTCTGAGAGCAGTGTGGAAGCTTGGCAAAGGCCCATCCCTAGTCTCAGGCTTCCAGAAGAACACAGAGGCTAGAGGATGGTGGGAATACACCAGAGCCAGAGATTGGAGCAGCTGGTCAAGGTGATTAAATCTGGTTTAAGGCTTTGTCCCCAGAGAGCTCTAGGGATGGGAAAGGTAACCCTTACCCCTTCTCCGCACCACACCATACCTCACTCTGACCTGAAGGCATGACCAAGGTGGTCAAGGGAAGGGACCCCGAGAGGGATCAGGTGAGTCACTTTACAGCCTGCTCATAACCTCATCCCACCAGCAACCTTGACCAGTGCCCCCCGGCCTTCACCCCCGGGGCCTCCTGTGCTTTGACCATATGCAAGGATCTTTTCCCTACTCCAAAAGCTGCTGGAATTCCCAGTGTGCTAGTAAGAACTAGAAAAGGCCACCAGGATCATGCTAATTGTCCTGGTCTGCCTCATTCTTGAGGAGCTGAAGCAAGCCAGCAGTGAGACCTGCGGAAGGACTTCCCGATAAGGCTGTGAGACAAGGCTAGGAAACACAGATTGGGATTTTGCTTCTCCCTGGGATTCAACCTCCCTGGGATTTATTCTCTCCCCTGATCCCAAATATACCACCCTGTGAACCCCTAATTCATTGCTACAACCACTCTCAACCCAAGCCACCTTTCCCTTTCTCAGGAGCCTGAGTTTTCTGGAGAAGAGCCAGGGTGGGAAGGGGTCTCTGGCTTCCATCTCCCCTCACCCCAGTCTTCTCAGGAAAAGCTGGGTCCGAGTGAATTGGAGGGACTGGGACTAGACTCCCTGGCTGACTAAGGCCCCCAGAAGCGGCAAACAGCCCAGAGCTGGAAGAGATGGCCTTGGGGATTCAGGCATTCCACTCTAAGCCTGGCTTGGTGTCACACTTTCCTTCTCCGCAGTATACAGGGAGCTCACAAGGACGCGTGACAAAACAATAGCAGTAATACCATTATTCTCTATTCTGCAGTACTTCCTGCTGCCTCTGGCGTTATTGTGTCCGTGTACTAACTCACTTAATCCTCACCTTGTGCAACCCAGTGAGGTACCATTACTGGCCCCATTGTACAGATGAAGAAACTAAAGAGCAGAGGGGTGGACTCTGTCAGGGATCCAGCAGGACCAATACGTCCTCAGAGGGCTTCACTGACATGAGCTTGTGAATGGGATGATGTACAGAGGCAGGGTCAGGGTCACAGGAACCAACAAGGGGTAGTCCTCAGGCCTGAGGACGAAGAGCAGGCAGCCGAAGAGACCGGTGGTACTGGGATGCAGTGAAAGCCCAGGAAAAGACATGAAGGCCCTGACCTTCCCCCACACCCCCACTCCACCCTCCCTGCCCTCTGGCTTCCTGCCTGTGCCTCCTTCTTGCCAAAGCCAAAGGTAAGCCAGGGGCAAGAGGGCCCCGAGGGTGCACCCCATAGATATCAGCCTCCTGAGGCACAGAGCAGGCCAGAGATGGGATCTGGGGGAATGGAGACCTCCACATGCCTAAGGCCCACAGCTCAGAAGGGCTGGTGATCTAGACCCAGAGCCTTGCTCCCTGAGCTGTTGGAAAGTACTGTCTGGGAAAGGGGCTACAGGGAGCCAGGTTGGGGACAGGATGCTGGCTTCTAGTGCAGGCTATGCTGCATTGCTCTATGATCCCAAGTGAGACTCGGGGTCTCAGTTTCCCCTTCACGCCACTCTGGGGCAGCCAAGGAGCCAAGAGACCCGAAAGAGCCTGTTCCCATTGCCTCTCTCCTTTACCTCAGATAAACCTGGCACGAAAGGCTGAGGCCTCAGGCGGGGAGACGCTGAGTCCCTGAGGAGGCCACCCCCAGCTGCTGCCCACTTAGGACTCAGAGGTGTTCTTGCGTGAGCCCCCTCCAGTCTCCCTGAGGGCCCCAGTGCCTCAGTCTCTCCTCCCTTTGCACGGCCAGCATTCCCTGGCCCACAGCTCAGGGCCCCACCCCAGAACAGGCTCCCTCCTCCCAGTGAGGCTTTGCAGAGCCTTGCCTAGGCTAGCACCCCCAAAGACCCTTCCTTGGGAGATCAGGGGCACCTCTGGCCTCTGGGGTCTCTGTCTGGGCTGGAGTCATCCCTCCTCTCCCCTTCCCACCCCGCCCAATTCTACCCCACCCATGCTTCCCCAAGCCTAGGGGGAGCCCCACCCAGGTTTTCAGACAAACAAAATCAAGGGGAAAGAGTTTGCAAGGAGGAGGGAGCTCATTACCAGGAATTAAGGAGGAGGCATGCCCGGGGGTAAGACGAGCGGGAGTGGGCTGGCAGGAGAGTCACTCCTAGGTACACGCAGAGATGGGCTGAGGTACACCAGATGGCACACAGAGAAAGATCCAGACACAAAGAGCCAGGCAGTGACAGAAACACAGAAAGGGGCAGAGATGTGGTTGGCCAGAGTCACAGTGCCACAGAGACTTAGTAAGACCTACTAAAAGCCAGCCCCACCCAGAAACACCGAGAAATGCACACTTGCACGTGTATGCACACACAGAGGCAGGCACAACAGGAAACAGGAACTGAGCTCAGGTTTCAGGGAGGCTGATTTCAAGCCAAACAAGTTAGAGCTTTAAAGAAACATGGGTGACTCCAAAGTGAGCTGTGGAGAGGACTCGACGGGGAGGACAGAGCCGAGGCGTGGGATCTATCTACCCTCCCACAGGGCGATTCTCCCTCCACGCCCAGCCTGGAAAGTGGATTAAGATACTTTTCTAAAGGAGATAAGACATTTCTTTCTAGAACTTGTTACCAGCTAGAACTACTAATGAGAGGCAGAGCCTGGACATGAGTTGGGGAGGTGGGAAGCTTCCCTCCTGCGCCAGGACGGGTAGCTCACTGCTGCTTGGTTCGCGTCCCTACCGGCCCCTGCCCTGACTCCCTGCCCCGGGCCTGGCCAGGCCTGACCCTTTCTCTGGCGGTCTGACCCTCCATCTAACACATTCCCTGCGCTGCCAGCCCCTCTACCCTTATGCACGTGACCCTCTCGTGTTTCCCTTCGATCCCTGTCGGAAAGCCTCCTCAAGTCAGGGCACAGCTAGCCATCACCCCCATTCCTCCTCCCCCCTCTCAGGAAATTCAGAATCCGTGGAAGGAATCTGAGGCGGAAGAGGATGTTGAATTCAATGACCTTTAAAAAACAGCCTTCAGCACCTCTCCGCCACCTCCACCCCCTCCTCCCCAATTCTGCAGGAAAAATCATAAGGTGACATTTTATTGACTATTTAGTATCCGATGGTCACTCTGCTAAGTCCTTTTCATGAATTATCTTCCACTACCTCCTCCTCTTAATATCTCCCAATTCACAGGAAATTGAGGTTCAGGGAAAGAAAAATGACCACGCCAAAGTCACACAGGTGGAGAAAAGCCAAGCTGGACCTGGAATCCAGGTTTGACCACTCTTGAACCACTGCACCAGAAGGCCTCCCACCCCCCAGGGGGGCTGACTGGTAGGGATGGGCTGCAGGATTTGAGAAGGCATGGGGCACGCTGGGCAGGATGGCAGGGTAGGGGCCCCAGAGGCAGGACTGGTGTGGCTGGAATGAAATTCTGAAACCACATTCCCCTCCCAAGGGTGGCCCTTCCTCCCCCCAGGGCCTGGGAAGGGGACACTCCCTCTGGCTCAGGTCTCTCCAACATTCCAGACACACCTCTTGGGAGCTGGGGACAAGGAGGGGTTGGAGACCTCAGATGGAGCTGCCTTCTCCCATCACCACTTCCACCGGAGTCCTGGCTGTGTGGCCCTGCAGTAGCCACCCACCCTCTCTGGGCCAGGTCCCCTCATCTATGACGTGGCTGGGGAGCACCAGCTTAATCTCTAAAAGCCACATTTCTCCCGCCAGACCCAGGGATCCTCTGGCTGCCATGGGGTTAACTCTGCAGGAGGGCTAAGCTTGGGGCCCGCCTTTCCTTTTATTCCCAGTGAAACTTGAAGAGGATCTGGTAAGGAGGTAGGGAAAGAGAAGGTGAGAAGGGGCACACGATTTCCCGACAGAGCTTCCTGGGCTCAGGTGCGCCGAGCCCCTCGCCTCCCTGGGGACAGTCAGGACACCAGTGTCAGTGGTCCCACCTCAGCCCTGCGGGCAGCAGAGGCGTTAGACTGAAAAACTGAGCTGAGGGGGAGGCGGGGATGAACGTAGCCATGCTCCCTGAGTTCAGATGACTGACTGGAAAATGGTGGGAGGGTGGGGTTGGAGCAAGGATGACTTGCTAGAGGAGACAGTAGAGCAGACCAGGAGGATTTCAGGGAGTGAGGACTAGCAAAGGTTCAAAGGGAGGAAGGCACAGAAGGGCACAGAGGAGTCTGGCGGCAATGGACCATTGTGAGGGGATAGGTAGGGACCATGGGCCAGGTCCTGGGGGCCCCGAATGCAAGAGGATTGGGGGTTGTGTCTGGATAGTGGGCAGAGCCATGGAAAGAAGCCCACTTTCAACAGTGGTGTCAGAAAGATCCCTTTGATTGCTGTACAGTCTGGCTGGGGCAAGCCTGGAGCCGGGGAGGCCGCTAAGGGGGCTGTGGCCGAGGTCTGGGTGGAGGTGATAGACCCTAAACGGCGGCAAGCTATAGAAGACTGTACAGGTCCCTCGTCTGACTGGCCTGCTTCGTGAATAGTAGTCCTCCCTTTTGGGCAGCTCTGCCCGAGAAAACGTTTTTCTCTAGGCCAGGTTCAAGCCCGCCTTCCGGGGATGATGGGTAGGTGCAGGGGTCAGGAAGGAGATGCCGCTCATTGTGCAAGAGGATGGAAGCTTGGGGGAAAGTGTGGGGCCACTGAGTTCAAGCTGAGAGGCTTGGTGAAAAGGCCCTCTGACCCATCTGTGGGACTGACCCCTGCCCTGCCCGCCCCCCGGCGGCGCCCAACTACTAGCCCTAGGGTACCCTGGCCAGGGGAGACGCCAGCGGGGCACCCTTGCTGGTATTTGTGGCTGGACACCATGAAGCTCCTCAGCTAGCCCCAGAACAAAAGCAGAGCAAACTGGCAGTTTTAGGAACACATTTTATTATTTTTTTTTATAAAAGGCAAAAGAGTACATTTTTTGAGTGGAGGATTAAAGGACTGAAGACCCTATTTTAAGCAGAGTCTCCCAACCCCCATCCCTAAAACTGTAACATCTGCTGTATTTTTAAAAAAAAGGCAAGCATGAAACTTACGACCTGGACTTCACCCCACCACCCCTCATGCCTACATTATCACAGAACTACGTTCTCTGTTCTTACTTATATGCAACCAGAGCTCCATACCTGGGCTGTGGCCTCCTCCTCCCAGCCCTACCCCCTTGTCCCCACCCTTCCTCCCCCAAAGCCTAGAGAAGCTCCCTACTTAGAAAAAAGGGCACATACACACACATACTCAGAAACACATATATCTGGACCCTTCTCCATATGGAGCCCCCTGAAACATGCAGACTCTTCACACTTTCCTCACTCGCAGATGGGACACACCACAGATGGACCTTCCCCTTCCTCTGGTCTCCCCCCAACAGCTAGAATCCTTTCCACTTGGTCCCTTGCCCTGAGTATCTTGGAAACCACACACGTGCACACATACTCACACGCCCACTGCCCATTTTCCTTTTGGGAGACAAAGGGTATGTTGGCCCTACTCCCTGTCCCACCACAGCTTAAAGACAGTGTCCTAAGGGCCTATTTGGGGAGCGTCCTGGGGAGAATCCCCAAGGGGGCTGTCCACTGGAGTGGGAGTTGACAAGGAGCTTCTCAAGTCTGGGAGGGTCCCGTGAAGGCTTCTAGGCAGCAGCCCCTGCACAGTCTGGGGATGCTCAAGGGAGGGGCGGGGAGGTAGCCCCTGCCCGCTCAGATCTGCTCCTTGTGCTTCACATGGGCCAGCTTCACATTCTCCTGCTCAGTGGAGGGTGGAGGCTGCTCCAGGTGGCAGCCGATCATGAGCTGGTACACGAAGACACCCGCAATGGAGCCCAGGAGGGGAGACACGATGGGCACCCACCACCAGTGGCGGCCGGTCCTGGGGACAGACAGACAGGCGGTCGGGGGCGGGTGGGCAGCAGAGGGGTATCAGGCTAGGGCAGGCCGGGGGGGGGGGGGGCTGCACTCACGTGAAGACTGCAGAGCCCCAGCCAGCAATGGCGGTGAAAAGGCGGGGACCGAAGTCCCGGGCGGGATTGACAGCATAGCCGGAGTTGAAACCCATGGAGGTGCCGATAACCAGGACCACCAGGCCCACGGTGAAGGCCTCCAGGCCGCGGGGCACGGGGTTGTTGTAGGGGTCAACGATGGCCAGCACACACACGATGAGGGAGGCAGTGCCAATGAACTGGGGAGTGGGGAGGACAGGGTGAGGAGCTGCTGCGATCCCGGCCTCTGGTCCCTCCTCTGTCCCCGGGCTCCTACAGTCTGACCCTTTCCCAAGTTCAGCTCTTTCCAGCAGTGGTGCTAGACTGTGAGCATGCAAAAAGGATCCCCTGGGGACCTGGCTAAATATGCCGATGCCCGCCACCATGATTCTGATGCAGGTGTCCCCACACATTGAGAAACCCTGCTACAGACCAGGAGTCCTGTCCGCCAGCCACGCACAAGCAGCTGAGCAGCTTGGTCCTCCTCCCTGTGTTCCCCTCGTGGTTCCCTGGCCCGTACCTGGTCGAAGAATCCATTGACCATGTCCAAGTGTCCAGAGGGGTAGGTGGCAAAGATGCCTGCTGTGCCGTTGGGGCCCGAGACTATGAGCTCATTCTTGGCAAAGTCCCAGATTGCATCTGGTGACAGATCAGACCCAGAGTGGGTGAGGGCAGAAGCCGACCCGCTCTCCAGTCTCAGGCTGGGCCCACCCTCCTGGGGGATCACAGGTGAGTACGTCACTGCTGTACTACTCAGGAGTCTGTGGATGGGCAGGGGTGGGGGGTGGGGGGGTGGGGGGTGGATAGCCTGAGACTCTATTGTTGCCCAACTTGTTTCTTTCCCCTTGTGCCCCCCACCTTGGGCCTGTGAGTGAATGAGTGAGTCATGAGCCCGGGGCTTGGGCAGGCCCCAGTTGTCTGTCATCAAAAGGCCTGGTGCCAACAGGTCCCAAGCAGAGGGAGGGAGGTAGTGGAGGATGGCAGGGTGGGGAATGCTCACCATAATACAGCCCAAAAACAATCCCAGCACCCAAGAAGGCTCCCAGCGTCTGAGCCAAGGTGTAGATGGGCAGCTTGATCCAGGGCTCGCGTGCCAAGAAACACATGGCAAAGGTCACAGCAGGGTTCAGGTGGGCCCCTGGGCAGAGGGGGGATGGGACCTCTTAGTCACCGTAGCTTGCTGCAGTGGGAAGGCCAGGATCCCTAACCTCATATTCCCCCTCTCTGGCCCTCGTAAGCACGGGTGCAGAGAAGGGTTTTCTTGTACCAGATGGTGGGTTGGACTATGTAACAGGCCAACTCTGATAATCGGATTCCAAGGTGACAGTCAAAGGTTCAAAGTATCAAGTTCTTTCTCCATTCTTCTCTTCCAAAGCTCAGAGAAGCTGAGGCCACGGCCATGCCTTGCCCTTGGGAATGTCCCTTGCCACCCCATTCCCCAGTTGGGCGCCTTGTGGGAATGCCATTTGAGGGTAACGACTGAGGGCAGAGCAAGGCCTTACCAGAGACCTGGCCAGCCACAAGGACGCCCAGGGTGACAGCGAAGCCGAAGGCTAGGTTGATGGTGAGGAAACCACCGTGGGTGCCCCGGCTGAGCACCACCTGGGCCACGGAGCCACAGCCAAACATCTGTATCAAGAAACAGAACCAGGCAGGGAGAGTGAGGCCCAGCAACTCTGTGACTCCAGAGGGAAGGGGTGAATCCAGCAGCCTCCACCTGCCGTCATCTGGAGGACAGGGAAGCCCTTCCCAGGGGAAGCCAACCCACACCCCTCCTGTGGCAACTGTAGCCCGCAGCATAAGCAGACATGCCCTCTCACCCACAGCACCTGAACTTGAATTTAACAGGGCCCTATGGAAGGGACTGGAAGCAGAGTCTACAACTGGGAGCCCCAAAGATGGCTGGACCGTCTTCTCTGATTTTTCTGGAATCTCAGTACGAGTGCGGTATAGGGGAGCAGCATTCACCTAGCACACTTTCTCCAGCAGCCCTTCAGGCCCGGCCCACAAAGTGGGAAGGCTCTCACTCATCCCCCACCTGTACTTGCCTCCTTCCTTGTCCCAAAGAAGAGCTTTGGCGAAGGTGGGGGGTGGGTGGGGGTGGCGCAGGGCACAGAGAAATAGGGAGGAGGCCAGAGGTTAGGCGGAGTCCACTTCTCCTGAATCTGGAACGTCAGAGCCCCTGCCCCGCCCCTGTTCCTGTCCCAGAGCCTCCTCTCTCCATCCACCCTGACCTCTTGGCCCTCAGGGGTCCAGGTTCCCTACTCAGATGTGGAGGTGCTTAAGACAATGATCTCAGTGGTCCCTCTCACTAGCCGCAGCAGGGCACTGGAGTGGGGAGATTGGTTCTGAGGTTTCTGCCGGTGATGGGGGGATTCAAGAGGACTAAGGTCCCTGATGTGCCGTAAGTAGAGAAATCCTGTCCCTCTTATTTAAATGTAAAAATGCTTCTGTACCCTACACAAAGAGCTATTGCCCTGAGCCTCCAGAGTGTCCCCTAAAGCTGTTCACTCCAGGCCCTGCCCTGGGTTCCCTCTTCTACCTCCCCATCACTACAAGTGTTAGCTCTAGTCAGCGGGCAGCTCCCAAAACTCGTGCTAAGGGCCCTTGTCCATTTGGACGGGTCAGTGTCCTGTTGTACTGGGTCGCTAAGCATTTTGGTTATCATCCCTCAGAAGGACTGAGCGAGGGTGGGGAAGCCAGCAGCAGTGAAGGCAGGGCAAAGGTGTGTGGGCAGGTGAGAGCAAAGATCAGAGACTGGGAGTATGTGGGGGTGGGGGGAGGCCCATGGGGGTCCGGGGCACTCTGCCCGGCTTGGCAGGCCGTGGCCCCCGCTCTTTTCCTGCCTGAGGCCCAGACCTGGCTTCATCCCAGGAGACCTTGGAGGGAGAAGCTGTCAGAGCCAGTTCCGCCACCTTGGGGCTAATCTTCTTCCTTCCCTTCCTCTCCCCCACTCCCTGCCTTGCTAGGCACCCCAGAGAAAGGGGCCACCCTCCCCCCAAGGCCAGCCGTGATCCTGCCACCATAGGCTCTGGGTCCCCAGCGCACAGAGGTACGCAGGCAAGCCCTCACCCACCACTCGGGGCTCTCCCAGGCCTAGCCCCTCTTCTCCGGGCCACCCTGGAGAGTCTGCTTTTCACTGACACCAGATGCCTTACACTCACCTGAGCCTGAACACCTTCACAGAAGTTAACACCCTCCTTTTGTGGTTGAGGATAAGCCAAATGATCCTGCGGCTCAGTGCAAGGCCTGACTGACTGCTCCTTTGTGGGAGAGGCTGACTGAGACGGGAGAGGGGTTAGGGAGGCCCTTCTGTGAATGTGGAAGACAACTTCCCCTGTTCTGGCTGCTCGTGGACAGGGGCATGGACCATCAATCAGATAGGGAGTGAGGGACACAAGGCTCTAGGACGGGAGGGTGAAAAGCACCTGCCCCTCTCTTCCCCCCTCTTCCCTTCTTGGCTTGGGGAGAGAAGGGAGGCGGAAGATGGGTAGGTCACTAGTCTTGTGAGGGGCTGTGGATAAAGTGCCCCACCTGGCTTCTCCCCTGCTGTTCCTGGAAGCCAAAGGTGAGTCTAAGACCTTCTCTCGCCACGGAGCCTGCTCTACCACCACCACCCATTTGGGCCACCCCAGCTCTACCTACTTGCCTCTAGTTGAGCTTCCTAGTCCACAGGGGGCTGGCTGGCCTGCATTACCTATAGCTAGGGCTGGCGCAGGGACGGAATAATCCATTCACCACAATGAAGCAACTGAACTCAGAAGAAAACAGGTGTGACCACATGAGGGGCTGAAAATAAGAGAGTAGGTAGGACAGGAAATGGAGACTGAAAATGGTTGTCAAACCCAAGAAATACAAACAAAGTCACCCAGGAACAACCTAGGGACGAAACTCGTAACCAGGGAGTAAACGGACTGGGGAGTGACCCAGGTAGTGGAAGTGGCCTACTCTGAGAACCCACAAACTAACTCAGAGGTTGAGTTAGAGGCTGGGGAGTTAACTCAGAGTGCTTGGGCACAGAGGATGATAGCATCTGTCTGGGTGACTGACAGTGTCTGGGGGCCACTCAGCACAAGACGAGTGACTTAGTGACACCACGTCCTCTGTGCCCCGGGGCCCAGCTGCCTTCCACAGCCTCCTTATCTTCAGGATCTTCCTTTCTTCCAGCTCTGCTGTTTGCACCTGTGTGGCCTCCGCCCTCTGCCCCCACCCGTGCCGAACTGTCCTCACATCACGGGAACTTTTGGACTTTCTGAAGCTTAATTATTCATTAGGGACCAGATATCCAGGACCCAAATAATCTAATAGGGGCCCATTTGCCAAAGCCTCCACTGCCTCCCAGAGCGGGGACTCGGGGCACCTGGGGAGCTGAGAGCCAGGAGAAGACCCTGGAGGTCTCAGACCGCGGGGGTGACCACTGCCCCCCGCCTGTGGGCTGCGGCCCTGGTGAGAGGGTGACCCATCAGAGCTGTCAGTGGAGTAAGGGCTGCCCTCTGGCACGAGTCAGAGCTGTCAGGGATGGGAGCTAGGGGAAAGACCACCCTGGAATGGGTCAAGGTGGTCTTTGATGATCCCCAGCCAGGAGCAGAGCGGGGAGAGGGGGCGCGCCAGCCTTGAAAAAGAGCCCCTCCAGTGTGAACAGAGGGGCCGCGGAGCGCGGGGGCCTGGAGAGAGAAGGGCTTCTCCGGGTCCCTCCACTCACCACGAGGATGAGGGTCCCCAGGCACTCAGCCAGAGCCTGGCGAAGCAGCAGGTGGCGGATGTGGAGCATCTCGCTGCAGCGGGACACCAGCTCCTTCTGTCGACCCATGGCTGCAGCGGCGGCGCGTCCGAGGCGGGCTGGGGCTGCGAACGCGGCGGGGCGGCAGCGGTGGCCCCGAGCGCCGGGTGGCGCCCTTTATAGGAGCCGGAGGCACGCGCCCCGCCCGCCCCGCAGCCCCGCCCGACGTATGGGCGGCCGCCCCCCACCGCTTTGCCTGGGGAGGCCGGTGGGGACGCGGGGCTGGGGGAGGCTGCGCGGGAAGGGAGGGGGCGGCGGCGGTGCGTGTGAGGAGCCTTAGGGGTGACGTTCGCTCCGGGAGGGCACTTAGGGGAGGAGGCGTGTTGGGGGCCGAGGGGATCGCGCGGGTCTGAGAGGGGATTGCGTGGGGTACAGGCAGGTGCGGGACCGTGGCTGGGGAGAATGAAGCCGCCACCAGAGACCTCCTCGGTCATCCACACGACGGTGCGGGCGAGAGAGGCAGGTCAGAGAGGAGCACTGGCCCCCCCCAGCTCTACAGGATGGCTGGACCCAGCAGGTCCTCCGTCAGGGGGCTGGAGGGAGGAGGCTGTGGGCCCCGAGGGAGAAGAGACCCTCTCATAGTGCGGCCCTGGGTGGGCTCACAGAACACACGCTGAGCGTTCATGGGCCGTGTTCCTTGCGCTGAGTACATGTCCCATGTTACATGCCCTGACCAGCTCTGTCCTCAGCTGTGTCCGCACATGACGTCTGTCCTGTGTACCAGATCGCACTTGGACATTTCTCGGGGCTGTGCATATGCCTGTTGAACCCGGCTGGCCTAACTCAGTTTGCCACACGTGTACCTGCGTGTGTTTACACATGGCTCCAGAGGCCGAGCTGCAGTTGTCCGGACATGCCACATGCCACATGCTTGCCAGCAGGGTGAGTCCCAGCTGTTTTTAACCCTCTCTTCCCCCACTCTCGCTGATCCCCAGCCAGGGGAGAGTTTGACCCTTTAAGAAGTTAAGTTGGCTAAACTGTGAGGGTTGTCGGCCCCATCTGAGGGGGCGCGTGAGGCAACGTTGCTCCCCATATTGCATTTAATAATTGGGAAACTGAGGTGTGGTGGCCTGGGCCCTACTTCCACAGGACGGGGAGCAAATCTGACCTCACCCCAGTCAAGATGGCAGCACTGCCAGAGGAGACCACATTTTCCAGAGGTGCTTCAACCAGGTGGTCTAAGGGCCCTGGGGGCTTAGCCCTTGAGGAGTGGCTGTCAGAAATGAGGACTCCAGAGATGACTCATACCCAGAGAGATGGGGTTTAGCAACACATTTTGGGTAAAATTACACACTTGCACATGCACACGCACACACACCTATAAACACTGAGCTCTGTTCACATGCTCATGGGATCCCATTCACATGAGAGCCTGGCCATGGGCTCAAACATATACGTAACCCACACAAGAGATCTTCCATGGCTCTTTGCCCAGGGAGAAGCGCCCCCACTCCCCGGGCCGCCATGGGCTGGGAGGCCCCATGGTGAATCAGGGGGCCATAACCTACCCACAGCCCCACTGCCAGTCTGTGGCTCAAGACACAACCCTAGACTCCTGAGGCCGGAGCGCAGACTGTGGAAATGGGGACACACCCTCTACCGGGCTGCCCTTTCTCCTCCCCGTCACATGATGTGCTTCTCAGCTTCTCAGCTGGGGCTGCACAGGGACTGGCAAGGGGCTCCTCAACCCTGGAAGAAAGTAAGTGCCCACAGCACCCCGTCCTCACCGAGGCCCATCCTGGCCTGGCCTGGAAACCGGAGTGCAGGAGAAAGACAGCGGCAGCTTTGCCAGCAGCAGGCACACGCGAGGCCCCTGGACACCCGTTTTTGCACTCAGCTTAGAGGTGTTCACATGTGCTGCACCAGATACTCCCACCAAACTCATTCCTATCTATAACTTGTGTGCACACACTTGTTCATACACGTACGTACACATGCACACTGGGATGGGTTTGGGTCAGAGCTGAGGAGATACGGTATGGGTAGGGCTTGGTGCTTCTGAGCGGGCCTGGAAGAGGGAGAAGAATGCAATGCCTTCCAACGGCCCCTTATTCCTGCCAGCCCTCATGTGGGATTAAGAGGGGTCAGGGCCTGGGGATTTTGTCCAGAAGTGCCAGGCTGTCCTGAGTTTGGGGGCTGAAGCAGGACCTCACTGTACAACTCTTCTCATTGTAGTTCAATGTCAATGGCGCCCTCTGGGGCAAAAGATAGGAAGAAGCATGGCTTCACAGAGAAGTGATGGAAGCTTGGTAGGGCCCGGCTCTGAGTCACATAGCTTACCTATAGCCCTCTGGGCTCCCTCCTGTGCTTTGGGAAGGAAAACCAGTGCCAAGTGCAGGCTAGAAGCCAGCCCACCTGGGAGGTCCGGGAGGATGCAGATGAGGAGGCACCACCTCCTCCCAGGGCATCTTGAGCAAGGTCTATGTCTCACCTGGGCAGGCGGGCTGAGCCCAGGAAGGGGCCTTGACAGCCTATCCACCCCATGGGAGGCTGTGACTCCTTGGGGTCAGAGCTGGGGGAGTGAGTTCCCAGGCAAGGGAAGGGCTAAAGATGCAGGTCCCAGCCTGCTGGACCAGAGGGGCTGGCTGGGGCCCTGTAAGGGGGCAGAGAGGTGGTGGCACCTCTCTGCCCCCTTCATTGCCTGACCCCCAGACTCTTTTTTTGGCTTCAATAGGAGCAGCCTGAACCATCAGAAGATACATGGTTCTTGCTGTCAGCAAGTGGCGTAGAGAAGAGTGTAGACATAAGAGAACAAATCATGCTACAGTCCCCCCGGCCTCTTCAAACCCCCTAATCTCCTCCAGAGCATTGGAGCGGGATGAGGGGAGTGGCAGACCAAAGCAGACATACAAACATTTTTAAGTTTAGAAAGCACTTCCTCCCATTTGCAAAACAACCCCCAAAAGTGACTGTATCCCCCCCTTTCATAGATGACAAAACTGAGGTTTGGAAAGAAGTCACCTGCTAAGGTCTCAGCCACTAAGTGTTGAGTTGGGAGGCTCAAACCCCATGGGGATGAGGAGGAGAGGTAGAGAAGGGCAGAGAGGCCAGGGAGCCTCAGGTCCAAGGCACAGGAGGAGCAGGGAGCCAGGGCACAGGAACCCACTAAGTCTCTCCACGCTTGAGCTCCCTTTCTAGAATGTGTCTCACTCTTAGGCCACTGCTGGACATTGTTCCTGCTCCTAGGCCTCAAGAGTTGGGGGCTGGCTCTGGACTTAAACTGGGAGTGGAGAGCAGAGATTAATCATCCTATTATGAGCATCCCCAGACTGGGGGGCAGGCGAGCCTTTCCTCCTACTGCACCAACAGTC
Source organism: Mirounga leonina (assembly GCF_011800145.1). Classification (NCBI taxonomy): domain Eukaryota; kingdom Metazoa; phylum Chordata; class Mammalia; order Carnivora; family Phocidae; genus Mirounga; species Mirounga leonina. Next base: position 36,989,099 of record NW_023270433.1, on the reverse strand, counting down.
ACCCCCTGTCTCCAGACAAGATGGCAGAGAGCCCATAAACACAAACTACCCCCTTGGCACCTCCAGCCAGATGTCCAGCTGGACCCTGAGAAAAATCTACCTTTAGACCCATATCCTGGGGATTCTGGGTTCACCTTCTGGGTGCTATACCCTTTGGGTACAGCAGAGAGTCCTAGAGGAGGCAGAGGGATGAGGCAGTGGCCTAGACTCCTTGCTGAGGAAGGGCCCAGAGTCACAAAGTCTAGGCTGATGGGGCAGAGGCTCTCACAGACCCAGAATCTCAGCTCCAAGTCTGGCTTGGCCACTGACCAGTCAGGTGACCTACACAGCTCTCTTCTCCCAGCCCTCAGTGTCAGTTTCTTCATCAGTCACCTGGAAGTTTCAGATGAAGTCCTCCCATCCCCCAACCCAGAGCCACTGTAAGAACCAAACAAGACTGTGGGTGCTTCAGGCTTTAAAAACTGTATTACATAATCAACATAGAAAGAAAGGCTCATTCTAGAAGCTGACTCCTTAATCAGAGCCACATGTCCTCCTATGTGAATATGCATACGCATCCATGTGTGTTCTTGGCTGTGTGTGTGTGTATATCCACGGAGGTCTGCATGGACACGTGGACAACCGTGGGGTCCATGCATGCATGTGGGTATCCATCAGGGCCTATGTGTGCATATCTGTGTGTGTCCCTGCCTGGGCCTGGCTGTGGGTCTGGGTCCAGTGTTTACAAAAGCCAGAGATAGAGGATGAGGATCTGTTGAGGAGTCTGGAGACTACCTGGCCGGCCGTTTGGGCCTGCTCCATGCCAGCCTAGGGGGAGGGGAGTTAGTGACATGGAGCTGACACAGACCAGGCTATCCCTGCAAACAGGCCTAGGGTGTCTAGAAGGCTCAGGTTCACACCTCAGGGATCAGATCCTCGTAGCCCCTGGGTTTTCTCTTTTCCTATCTCCTTCTTCACTAGCAGGAAAGCTTCTGGAACCAGGATGGTTGCCTCAGAGGTTGAGGGGTCAGGACAAGAGGTTGAGGAGAAAGAAAAGCTCACAGGCTTCCAGGGGCGGGGGGGTGGCCTGAATTAGGGCCTGGCACTTGCCTGGCCCCTGTAGCCACAAAAGGAGCGTGGAGCTCTTGGGGGGCTGAGGCAACCAGAGGGCTTCCTGGAGGAGGAAACATTTGGCTGGGGATTTTAGGGAGTGTCTTCCAGGTGAGAGCCTGCCAGGGGTTTAGAAAGCCAGGGAGGGACACTGGTGGCACAGGAAGGGCCTTGGGTTCTGTACTAAGGGCCTGGACCTTATTGAGGATCCAGAGATATTGAAGCCGTGCTTCTTTAAACCCCAGGGCTCTGAGGAAGCTCTTGCAACGACTGCTGCAGCTGGAAATGGGGAGAGGGACGCCAAGGAGGCAGAGCCCTGGCCCCGCCTCCTGCTTCAACCACAGTATTTTAACCATGTTATATCAGGGTTCTAAACAGGACAATAATTGACAAATGTTCCACTGCTAAGAACAGAAGCTAATGGGAGACCTGAGGGTTTTAAGCAGGGAAGTGGTATGGTCTCCATTTGTCAATTAATGGAAGGCATTGGAAGGATCCTTCCAGCTGTGAAGTGGAGGATGTGTTGGAGGGGAGAGGCTGAGGCCAGGAGGCCTGGAAGGAAGCCACGGAGGAGGGAAAGAGGCCAGATGCAGGGCGGTACCTATAGGGAGTGAGGAGGGTTTGAATTGGGGATTTAGGGGCGAGAGTGAACAGGGCAAGTCGGCAAGAAGCTAAAATTGGAGGCAAGAACTGGGAAGACAGGAACTTGAACCTGAGATGGGGCCCAGAACAACTGCTCTCTGAGAGGCCTGTGGTCTGAAGGGGGCCAGATGGGAGACAGGTGGTGGAAGGAGGCTCTGCATCTGGTGTTCCAGAAAGGCCATGGGCATGTGTGAGGCCCAGTATTCTCTCCCCTCATCCCAGCCCAGTCTGGGTGCTAATTACAGGGCAGCTACCAGCTGCCTGCCCCGGGGAAGAGGCATCACAGGGGGAAGGACCTAAAGGACGGGACAGGCTACACCAGGAGGTTCTGCAGTCAGACTTCAGGTATGACTTCCTGAGGATCACTAGACCTGGGATCAGTGGGAACCGGACTCCAGGGAGACCCCATGGATTGGGAGATGGGGGTGCAGATTTTGTGGGGGCAGATAAGAGAAAGGCCAAGATGCCATATCTCCCTACGCCATATGATTGCCATTGTAGCGATAATTAGACCTCCATCACATAATTGTCCTTTTTTAAGTGGTTGGAATAATTAAGTTCTAGTCTCTTGGCAAGTTCATTGATTATAATACCATATTGTTGGCTAGGGGGACAGAGGAGACTCAGGCTTGAGCTAAGGTGGACCAGACTGTGCACACTCCCACCCCTCCCCTATCCTTGGCTCTGCTCCTCTAGGTCTTGCTGATAACAGCTTCGTTCAACTGCCCTGGGTGGGCAGAGAGCAGCAAGGCTGGCAGGTGGCCCAGAACAGGGGACGGGGCCAGGCTTTGCACTCCTCTCTGCCCCATTGCCCAGATCTGGAACTCAGCTCTCCATTCCTTTATTCCTCCTCACCCCAGCCCTTGGCTCCAGGAAAGCCCAGGCTCAGCAGTAAGGCCTGGAGCCAGGATGCCCAGATTCTCTGGGTTTCCACCCCTAGCCCCCTGTGTGACCCTGGACAAGTTCCTACACCTCTTTAGGCCTCATGCAAACCAGAAAAACTATCCTCCCCATCCTGCTCTCGGAAGCTGAAGTAGGAAAGGGAAATGAGTCTCCCTCTGGGTTTGGAACACCCCGGTCCCCATTAGTGGCGTAGGCAGTCTAAGAGTCCCGTTCCCCCCACAACCCCTCCTCTCTCTTTGCAGCAGAGGGAGGGGCAAGCAGGCTGAGTAGGGTAGGGGTGACTCACGTGCCCCAGGCTTCCCCTCCTGTTCATCTCTCACCTGGATTAATCTATGACTCACAAAGCAAGTACCGGGTGTTGGGGGGTTACATGTTTATTTACTGGGGTGGGGGCACTCAGACTAGCCCAAATCTGAGCAGCCCTCAGGACTTCACTGAATGTAACCTGCTGCAAGGACCCCCAGGCTTTGAGGTCTTGCTCTTCTTCTCCAAAGTAAGGTACTGGGCAGAAGAAAATAGGGCCTTCAGCTAAAAGGATTCTGGTTTTATACTTAAAGATATATTTATTTTAGGGAGAGAGAGCACGAGTGGGCAGGGCAGAGGGAGAGGGAGAGAGAGTCTCAAGCAGACTCTGCGCTCAGTGTGGAGCCTGACCCGGGGCTCACTCCCATGACCCTGAGATCAAGACCTGAGCTGAAACCAAGTCGGACGACCAACTGACCACGCCACCCACACGCCCCAGAAGGATTCTGGTTTAGAGAAGGTGGTGATACCACAGGCAGAAGAGAGGACCCTTTGAGAATTCACTAAATGTAACTACGTAGAGGGGCTTAGAAGCTCTGACGGAACTGGGGAAACCAAAGCCCCAAGGAAAAGGCTTTCTTTAAAGCCTTTAAATCCACAGGAAAAAATCGAGCTTTTGCCTTTTATCTGAGAGCTTTTTCTCCTGACTTGCTCTTCAAAAAGAGAGATTTCCCCTTTTACAGCAACTCAGAACTAGAGGCAAAAATGTGCACACAGACAAATGCATACAGACATGTCCACGCCCCAGAACACAGAGCAGACACATCACTCCATACATCAGACACAGACTCCGACCCCATCCATGTCCACCTGCAAAGTTAAATGCAGAAGCCCACAGAGGCAGATACACCCACCGGGCTATGTAACTTACACCCTTGCTCACACAGTTCCTTCTAGTCTTCTCTTCTTCCCTTCCAATGAAGTTCCAGCTCCTCAGGCCACCCTCCTCACCTACTTCCAAGGTCAACCGGCCTCCTCGCCTACTTCCCCGAGAAGATCTGAGGAAAACAGATTGGAGCTGCAATGTGAGGGATTGAGACTGGGAGCCTGGGCTTCCAGCACTCTCCACACCCCGTCCCCTAAGCTAAGCAAGGAGTGCAGAAAGGATGGCACAGCTTCTTGGGTTTGAGTCCTCTGCCCTCCTCCCTTGCCACATTGTGCACCTGACAAAGCCATTACCATGCCCATTTTCAAGGTGGGAAGGCTGAGCCCAGCAAGGGGAAGTGACCTGCCCGGGGATGCATGGGGACATAGCCAGGGCTCATCTCCTGAGTGGGGACCACTGTCTGCACCTCTCGGAGCCACCTGCTGCAGTTTTACCTGGGGGCAGATTCTGTTCCTTCCCGCACTGGGATCACCTAGAACTGGCTTTGTGAAAAGGCCAGAAGCCAAGGACTGAAGCTGACCCATGGATGAAGCAGGACAGTCTGAAACAGGCCAGCACCATCCCTCCTCAGAGCCTAGGGACGGACTGTGGAGAAAAGTAAGTGAGGAGCAGCCAGGGACAACCACAGACCCAAAGTCCGTGAGGGCTGGAACTGCATTTCTTTCCCTGACGATAAAGCCTTGCGGGCTTCCATTTGGAGTCCGTGAATCAACGGCACAGGGAGATGCAGCCCCCAGCTCACGCAGCCCATCAATGTATTCTCTATGCCCATTTCTAATCCCATGACAGTAACAGGTAGGGACCGGCAGAGGTTCACAAAGACTCACAGAATTGGGACAAAAGGAGATCAGGGTCCCCATATGTGGCTTACCGTCTTGAGAATGAAGCCTGACAGCCAGGCAGCCGAGCGCCTGCCTGCTGCTGAACCTGCCCCCTCATTCAGAAGATGAGACGTCAAAGCGCATCCTTCACAGGGCTGGTATTACTGTGTGAGCACGCTCCCACACAGAAGATACGGAAAATACCGGAGAGCGCCCCGCATTTGCCAAGCGCTCCATGAACGCCCCCTGCAGCTCTCACCATCCCCACCCTGCCCACTCTAGGAAGTACAAATCATGACTCCCTTTTCCCTAAGGTCTTCTGTGGCCCTGCTTCTCCCATCGGCCCTTCTGTACACACCTCTAGCCTCCGTGAGCACAGCGCTGTCTTTGGTGCCACGAAGGCGCCAAGAAATCTATGTTCAAACATGTCACCTGTCCCCAAAGACCTTACACGTAGGAGACTTGTTTAACACCAGGAGGAAAAGGGAGAAAAGCCAAGAACATGGGGAAATTAAGTGATTTAATTTTAAATCCAAGTTTCGGACAACAGAAGGGTTCACGCCACTGTATGCGACTATGAAGTAAACTGAACAGACAATAATTGCTCGATGTTTCGGCGAGAAAGAGCACCTGAGGCTGGGGGCAGGAGAGGGTTGGAGGAGGAGGCACTGTTTGAGCCAAGTCTGGAAAAACATCAGGATTAGGGGAGACAGGGGCGGGAGAGGCTGCCGAAGTGGGGTGTGGACCAGGCTAAGAGGAGGTGGCATCCTCCCACCCTGCCCTGGCACAGAGAGCTCCTGGGGAGCGGGCCTGGGGTCCTGCTCCCCTCCGCACGCCTGCTGCAGGGACGCAGGGGGGCAGTTTGGGACACGAACGGGCAGGGGCACGGAGCCGGCGGGACTGAGACACTGAGCAGCCAGGGCAGCACTCAGTGCTCTCTGCAGCTCTCCTGGGCTAGAGCAGCTACTCTCCCCCTCGCCCCTTCACCCAGCCAGCCCCTTCTGTCCTCTGTGCTTTTCCCTGGAAAGCAACAGTACCCTGCTCAAGGCTGGAATTCTGGGACCCTCAGCAAGTACCTCACCTTCTCTGGGCCCTATTTAAAGGCCTGACCCTGCACTGAAGGGCATACCAAGGTCTAGGCACATATCCTGGCAATGGAAAGGAGACAGGGCCTCAGCCCTGGGTACATGTCCTCCTCTCCAAGCTTCGGAAACATCCTAGGAAGACCAAAAGAAGCCCGGGCCAGGGCTGTCAGGTGGATGGATCTCCTGGGTTCATTTAGTTCCCTCTCTGAGCTGGCTCACCCTCCTCTTCTGGGAGTTCAGACAGGCCCAGGGGACTCTGTAGAATACCAGGCCCCCGCCCCAATGCTGAGGTGTCAGACAGAAAACTGGGGCAGGGCTTCTTTGGGGGAACATTTCAGTGTGTTCAGGCCAGCAGGTACTCCACGAAGGATCTGTACGTAGCAAGGGTGGAGGTCATGCCATTGACATCTTACTCCAGAGGCCTGAAGTCCTGCTGTCACCTACAGCCTGCTCCTAGGGCTGGAGATCACACGGTCCACCTCTCACTTCGGGCCTCCACGGCCTGTACCAGGCCCTCACCCAGGACGGCCAAGTCCTCCAGGATCGCTTCCACATTGGGCACCATCACCAGCTCCCCACCTTGAGACATCACCATGCGCCCCTTTGTGTTGGAGGCCTAGGGGAAGCAGAGAAACGTGGGCCGAGGCATCACAAAGGCACACCAGAGACAACACGCAGGGGGCGGAGGGGAGTGGCAGCAGAGGCGACAGACCCGCGGGACACATGCTTCACACCTGACCCACGGTCACTCACAGAGCACGCCCCATACAGACGGGCGTGCCCACATGGAACCGCACGTACACACTTGAACACACGGTTATCACCAGCCAGCACACCTTGAAGGGCTGGGGCTGGAAGCTGCTGGGCTTCCAGAGAACACCGATCACCTCTCCACCATGCTGGTCATAGAAGAAAAGGGCCAGGTCCCCAAAGGCCTCCTAGGAAAGGGCAGGACACAGATAAGACCACAGGGGGACACCTGAGAGTCACCTCCATGGCCCCAGGTTCACCTGGAAGTCCCCTCCCCAGGTGTAGTCAGCCCTTTAGGGCCTACCCTGAGCTGTGCCAGATAGAGCTGAGGAGGGTCATAGCCCAGCACAGGCATCAGGGAAGAGGGCCCCGGCTCGCTGAGCAGGCCACGGCAGAAGGAGGCAGCTGGGGAGTCCACGGCTTGGCGGTGCCGGGGGATGTGGCGGGGAGACAGGCGGATCAGCACATCATACATATCCAAGGGCGGCCGGAACGCTGTCTGAGGAAGGGTAGGGAGGGGTCAGCAAAGCCCACTGGGAGTTGGGAACTGGACCACAAAGCCTTCTACATGCCCACCTCGCTTTCCTCCTTCCCTTTTGTCTGACCTCCCCCACCCCCGGCCCCACTTACGGGCCCAAATGCTCATCTGAAAGTGGGAACACCAAGCCCCAGCTGGGGTCGGCTTCACGCTATCAGGAGGAACACAGGCTAGGAGCGCGAGGGCTAGAGAGAGCCAGGGCCCTGGTTCTCCTGCAGGCTCCCCCACTGTCAGGCACCGTGGGCAGCTCCAATGCCCTCTCTGGATTCAGTCTCGCCAAACCAGGGGACAGAGCGTCCTGTGACAGCCCCTACAGCTCCAGACTTCCAGTGTTCAAAGGCAGAATCCCCAGAACCCCAGAGCCACTCTTGGTCAGGGGCTTACCCTGATGTCCCCAGGGCCCCGGGGATCCATCAGCTGCTTCTCTAGGACAGGCAAGGCCTCAGCTGCCAGGACCACAAGCTGCTGTAGGACCTGGGGGGTACACATACATCAAATAGATCAGACCTAACCATGGGTCTCTTTTAGGCCAGGCTGGGCCTACTTTTTCCTTGGGGGAATAAAAACACAAATTTGGAGGTAGGGATGGGATTGCACCTGGGGCGAGGGTCCATCCTGTGTCCATATAGAGTTTTTACGATCCTGTGGGGTAACGATGACCATGATCGGGAGTTGTGTCCGAGTCGCCAGGAAGCCACTGCGGATCTCCCCCTGCTCCTCCACTGTGAACAAGAGGGGGTCCTGGGTCAGCCTGTTCCTTTCCCCGGACATGCTCTACTGCCCCAGGTCTTCTGGTGGCCCATCACAGGGATTTTTCCGACAGCCCTCCCCCAAAAGACAAAGGCAATGAAAAGGATACCATGTTTGCCTCCACTGGGTGGGGCACTAAACTCCTAAGCTCAGGCCAGAGGCAGAATTTTCCACTGCCTGGCACCCCAGTCTAGTTTCCGGGCTTGCACAAGCTGAGGCCTGCCCCTGACCCCCTCCCACCCTATGCTCCCACACACCTGGGGAATTAGGAAGCTGACACCCTCCTCTCTGCTGGGACCAGGAGCTCCTCATGTTACAACTGGAAATCATCACCCCCACTCCCTAAGAGGTCTGGGCATCTACTCTAATCTGGGCCCTTCCCTGCTCCCCACAAGACTTCTCACCTGGTGTTCAGGGTCCCCCTTCTACTCTCCTCTCCCCTTCACAGCCCCCACCAGGTAGCCTGCTTACCACCCCTAGTCCATCCTGTTTCTGATCGTCATGTGAGCAAACCATAGCTCTACAGCCTCAGAACTCGCTAAAGCCTTCAACTGGGCCTCCTCCTCCTCGTAATTCCCCACCCCAAGGCCGGCGGGGTCAGGCACAAATATCTGTGAGGAGGAAGGCGCACACACACAAACACCTTGCAGACTGACAGGGAAAACCCCATGTGCCCCACTCTGCACTCCACAAACCGTCGGTCCTGCGGGAGTCGGACCCCAGTCCTACCACTTACCAGTGAGCTCGTTGTTGAGGTTGACAATAAGGGGGTTGTTCTTCCAATCAAAGGTTGACACCAAAAAAAGAAACCGAAGGAAGCCCACCTGTGGGGAGCTGAGAAGAAAGAGTGAGCAAAGAGTCTGGGCCCAACCACACATCCCAGGGCTTACCCCATGGTCTAGACACCCTAGACCCCTCGGCAGGGATTGTCTCAGAACCCTTTCCATCACCTGTTTCAGCTACCCTCTCCCATTTGGACTGAAGGTACAGCCTAAGGGATGAAAACTGGCCCCAAGGGGAACTTTCTGGCTAGGGAAAAGATGGAGGGAATCACCTGGGAGGGGTGAAGGGTTCAGGGTGCAGGAAAAGAGCAGCAACCAGCAGGTCCAGGCTCTCATCAGTGAACCCCTCACCCAGAAGCTGGGCGCGCACCCACCGCTTGGCCAGCCGTGCCACACCTGAGAAGGCCGGGTGCTGCTGCTGGAGCCTGTGGAGGGGGAAGGGTGTAGTGGCAATGAGCCTCAGGCCCTGAGGGCCCAAGAACAGTATTTCAGCTCCACCACCACCATCGACCCAGCCTTTACCCAAAGTTACCCTCTGTGCTAACACATTCTATACAGGATCTCACGTATCCCTGACTAACGCCAACAGGTTGGTCCTATGAAATTCCCATTTTAGAGATGAGAAATAAGGTCCTGCCCAGAAGGACATAGCCAGTGAAGCGGCCGGGCGAGGGTTCTAGAATTTGTCTGACTCCATAACTCATATCCCCATTACACCATGTGGCCTCCCAGAGAGACAGGTGATCATACCCGTGCAAGGCACTGGTGAGCAGGGGCAAGTGCCTCGTGTCCCTCTCCAGGCGGAGGGAGGCAGGTGTGTCCCTCAAGGAGATCATCCCCTCAGGGCTCCGCATTTCCCTCAGGATCTGGGGCTCCCGCTGACAGGCCACACGAACCCGGAACACGAACCCATCCTGTTGAAAGAGGGTGTGAGGTGGGAGATACGGGTTAGCCTGGAGCACGCTCACACCCCAGCTCCTCCCTCCCTGGGGAATCCCGACCCTGCCCCAGCCTAACCTTGAGGACGTCCGTGTGCGTGGCTGTGGCTCGACACTGCAGCCCATGCTGTTGTGTTAGCAGCTCCGCCAGGCGCAGCTGAAAGGCAGCTCGGACCCGCCGTATGGCCTCAGCGTCCTGTGGCCACTGACCACTGCCCTCCAGGTGACATACCACTAGGAAGAAAAGTAAGAGGTCTCAAGACTGTGGGCTGGAGTGGGAAAGGTTCCTCTCATCCCTCCCAAGAAAGAGGCGCCTCACCGGTCATGGGCTCCACGTATGCTGGACAGGGCTTGTCGGGCCGGGGTAATAGCGAGGCCCGCTCTCGAAACTGCTCGTAGAAGGAATAGGCTGGCCGGACTGGGGTAGGTGGGAACACCTATGGAAGAAGCAGGGCTGAGGAAGGGGCCTCGGACTGGGAGAGAGTGAACACAGGAATTGGAAGGGGGAATACTGGGTGGGCGGGGAGGAGGCGAGGGGTCACCAAGCAGAAAGGGCTCCCTGTCCCCTTGCACCTCACCTCAGTGTAGCGCAGCACTGGGTGAGCTCCCTGCACGGCAGACACAGTCAGCGGGAGACCTTCCAGCCCCCACAGCAGGCGGCTGAGGTCATCATAGCAACGCACGGCTGCTGCCAGGGCCTCCTCACCTGTGTTGGAGGTCTGAGAAGGAGAACACAGTCAGGAGACCAGGACCCTACAGAACCCCCCCACCCCAACCCCACCACCACCGTCTGGGATTTTGCCGCAGCTCAGGCTGCCGTAGAGCCAGCACCCCCTCTGCTGGACGCTATGGGAAGTGCAGTCTGGCTGAGGTTGCACGTGCTCTCCCCCCACTACCTGATTCCACCGCCCAGGCTACTCTGCAACCCCTGGCCTTGACCCCAGCCCTGACGCACGACCCTTACCTCTTTTGGGCTTTGGATCAATGCGTCCAGAAGGCCCCCCACATAGTGGACACAGGTATCTGGGATGTTGGCATGGCTGGGAAAGGGGGACAGCACAAAGTCAGTGTGGGCATTGAGCCTATTGGAGTAAGCTACTGGACATTAGCTGCTCAGCCCAAAGCCCGGGCCAGACCCTCCTAAAAGGCTCCCCAGTCCATGGCTGCTTCCTAGCAACCAGATGCTAACACTCACAGTGCCAAAAGGTGAGTGACCACCTGGTGGGGAATAAGGCGCTTCTGGGCCATAGAGGCTGCCTCCCAGACCACAGCTTCCCTAATGGCTCCATCCTGGAAACGCCGAAGCTCTGAGCGAGATCCCCAGAACTGGCGGAAGTCAGCAGCCTGAGAAAAGGCAATGGGTGGTAGAAGAAATCAACAAAGATGGGCTCTGTCAAAAATCCCTGACAGGCTGCAATCCAAGTGGCATGAGGATAATCCACACCACTTCTGCCAGTACCCAGCGTGGACTTCCCAAGACAGGGCCAAATCATCCCCCAGACTCCAGGGCTCCTCACCTCAGGCTGGTTGGCCTCTGGACCCAGTTCGAGGACACTGGTCAGCCCCTCAGGCCGGAGGAGCAATCCCAGCGTCAGGGTCCCAGAGTCTCTGTGCTTCGGTGGATCTTGGCTGATGTCCCACTACAGGGTTTAAAAAAGCTGAACTCAACCCAAGAATGCCCCAGCTTCGTCTAGAAACCCACTTTCCAACTAGGTGGAAAGATCTAGGGGCGCCGGGGTGGCTCAGTCAGTTAAGTGTCTGCCTTCGGCTCAGGTCGTGATCCCGGGGTCCTGGGATCAAGCCCCACATCAGGCTCCTTGCTCAGTGAGGAGCCTGCTTCTCCCTCTGCCTCTGCCCCTCCCCCTGCTCGCACACGCACACTCTCTCTCTCTAGTGGATAAAATCTTTTTTTTTTTCCTTTTTAAGATTTTATTTATTTATTTGACAGAGACAGAGACAGCGAAAGCAGGAACACAAGCAGGGGGAGTGGGCGAGGGAGAAGCAGGCTTCCCGATGAGCAGGGAGCCTGATGTGGGACTCGATCCCAGGACGCTGAGATCATGACCTGAGCCAAAGGCAAATGCTTAACAACTGAGCCACCCAGGCGCCCCTAATGGATAAAATCTTTTTAAAAAATTAAAAAAAAAGAAAGATCTAGCTAGAAGAATGGTGTGTCTTTTGTATCCCCTGGGACCCTGGATCTAGTCCCCCTTAAGCCCACAAACTCCCCAACCCACAGCACCTCACCTCTGACACTGGGGGCCGAGAGTGGGCCAGCAGGTGCAGGCGGGACCCCAGACCCTGCTCCAAGAGGGTGGTCAAGGAGCCCAAAGCAGCTGAAACATAGTCCCCACCAAGATCCTGCAGCTCTGGCCACAGCTTTAGCCGGTGACATGCTGCCTGTAGGCGACTCAGTGGATGGAGACTAGAGGGGCACAGAGGGACAAAGAGACAGAATGAGGTGCTGCTGACCCCAAAGACCACCTCCCACCCCAAAATGAGGAAGATCTGAACACCGACCTGAGCACCTCTGCCCCATCACTGTAGCCCCAGGGAAAAGGACCCACTGACATAGCCTGCCAGCCCTAAACTTACTGCAAGACGTGGTCAAAAGCCCGGATCATGGGTTTGGGAGTCATCAACAGAAGCTGGAATCCGTCATCAGCTCTACCGTCCAGCAATGCCATAGACAGCCGTGCCTCATGCTGTACCTGCGGCCACAAGATAAACAGGGAACTCACATGTGAGACTATCACCACTATACCCCTCCCTTCATTGACCTGAGGGCTCAGACCAAGAGACATGCCTGACCTAAGCTCTTTGGAGAGGAGTTGCTGGGGCTCTGGGACTGGCAGAAGGGACAGAATCTGGACTGGGACATCAGGGGTACCCAGGAGTGGGGGACAATTGGTACCTGGTGGTAAGTAGAGGCAGTAACATCAGCACAGAGGTTGAGATAGCCTGAGGAGTCCAGGAAGACAACAGGGAAGGCCTGGTGGAAGTCAGCCAGGGCCGGCTGGCACAGAGAGAAGCCAGTCAGGGTTGGGGCCTTACCTTCAAGCCTCCTTGCCCAGTCCCAGCCCTGCCCCACTCACCAAGGAGGGATCTGAGCTGAGACATAAGCTGATCCCGTTGACTGTCAAATCTGTGGTGGCTGAAGTGAGCCAGAGAAGGTGGGTGTGTCAGAAGGTATCCTTTCCCAGGGGACCCAGCCCTAATGACACTCTCCCTCTGGTCAGGTGGCTGCAACTGCCTGCCTCTAAAATTCAGTTTGCTCAATTGTCTGATGGCAAGAAACTGAATGATCCCTGATAGGATGAGAGGATTCACAGGAAGAGTGGAACCCTTGGCCTTTCTGGGTCTAGCCACCTTACCCAGAAACTGCAACACACTCCTCAGGACCTGGTAGCCGCTCATAGTGGTGTGGATCTTGCGTGTGGACACAAGGAAAACAACCAGCATGGAGACAAGGAACCCACTGAACCCTCCCAGGCCCTGAAAAAGAGATGGAGAAAGAGGTCCAAGTTCAGGCCCAGCCCGCCACTCAGTGAGGCAGGGAAGCTCAGCCACTCCCAACTCACCTTGTCCAGTTCCCGCTGCCGCAGCCAGACCTTCAGAAGTGCCACACCATCCCTCAGCCCCAAGGCTGAACCCAGGACAGTAGACAGCAGCTGCACGTGGGACTCAAGGGTCACGTCCTGCAGGACCCATGTGTTATAGTGGGGGGTGGGAGGCTCTGGGCTACCTGTGGGAGAGGGGAAGCCATGGGAGGAGAAATCCCAACATCTTTCCCTTCAGCTCCACCTGGATACCACTGCCTGCTTACCATCCCCTGGGGGACTCTGCCCTCGGTACCAGGCAGAGCGCACATTGTTCTTAGATGGCAACAAGCGACACGGACGGAAGAAGTCAGGTGGAGGGCACGGATGCAGACGTACGGTGACCAGGCGCTCATCCTTCCCTGGGGGGAGACAGGGAGTGCTGAGATCCTGCCAGGTGGGCCCCTGGACCACTCTCCTCCTCCATGAGGGCCCACGTCCTCCCACCTTAGAATCTGAGGTCCTTATACCTTCCACTTCAAACTTGAGGCCCAAACTCCTCACCTTGGACTTGAGGTCCCCACACGTCCCCCACTAGATCTGTCACCCCAGACTGTGCCTTCAGCCCAGTGTGTGCCTCTCACCATGTGGCCGAAGCAGCAGTGAGGGTTTCAGGTGGCAGCCCCTGGTGTAGGAGAAGCGAATACAGCCAAAGAAGGGGTCTTGGCCCAGGTGGTGAGCCAAGTGGGCCAGGTAGAGAGCACGCTTGCGGAAGTAGCGCTGGTTCAACCCATCCTTGTCCTGTAGGATCTCCTGGTGAGGGTCAGAAGAAGGGAGAGACGACCAGGCACATAAGTGCTTGTTGTTAGAGAACTTAGTGGCCAGGATGAAGCCAACGTGCAACACAGTTTAGAAACCTCAGGGATCTTTGCTGGCCAGAGTGTCTGAACCAGGACTAACAACAATATAGTTAGTTCTCAGATGAGGAAGGCAAAGTTCAAACGGCAGCAACTGACCCAAGGGCACATTTAAGCTGCCCTCAAGAAGACAGCAGAAGAGCAAATTTTGTTTCTTTGTTTGTTTGTTGTTGTCATTAAAGATTTTATTTATTTATTGGAGAGAGAGAGTGCGCACAAACAGGGGGGAGAGGGAGAAGCAGGCTCCCCACTAAGCCAGGAGCCCAACGTGGGGCTTGATCCCAGGACCCTGGGATTACGACTGAGCCGAAGGCAGATTCTTCACCAACTGAGCCACCCAGGCACCCCTGCTCTTTTGATTTCCAGTTCAGATTTCAACCCTCTGGCAAGTGACAGGTGGGAAAGAGGGACCCAGGAATTTGTAGGTGGTGAAGGAACAGGACCTCATTCCCCAAATACTGGACCTCACCCTGGGCATGGTCACTGCCATGTCCACGTTGATGTCCGGCCGGACGCAGGTACCCAGAAGGTAGCTGCCCACAACAGTGACCTGGGCTGGTGGCAGGAAGTGGAAACAGCCCTTCACGGTATAGGGCACTTGGTGGAGGGGTACTCGAACCCCAGCTGGGAGCCAGGTCTGGTCAGTCAGCTGTGGGGAAAGAGACAGTGATACACAGTAATCTGATTGTCTTCCTGATGTGTCCTCCTTGATGTCTAGTAGACATCTCAAATTAAACACATCAACACATTTGAAAACAAACTCCTGCTTTCTGTAAACATGTCCCCCTCATTAAGGCAACTTCACACTAGTTGCTCAAGCCCAAAACATTCAAATCACCTTGACTCATCTCTGTTAAGAACACCCATTTCACCTTCAAGAGCATCCAGACACTGACCACTTCTTTACTTCTCCATCCTAGTCTGAGATGCCACCACTTTCCAGATGATCACCACATAATAGGTTTCTAACTAGTCTCCCTGATTTTACCTTTATCCCCCTCCATTCTACTTTCTTTTTTTTTTTTTTTGAAGATTTTATTTATTTGTCAGAGAGAAAGCATGAGCACAAGCGGGGGAGTGGCGGGCAGAGGGAGAATCAGGCTCCCTGCTGAACAAGGAGCCCGATGCGGGGCTCGATCCCAGGACCCTGGGATCAGGACCTGAGCTGAAGGCAGACGCTTAATGGACTGAGCCACCCAGGTGCCCCTCCATTCTACTTTCAACACAACAGTCTGAGTGAACGTTTTTTGGGTTTTTTTTCCCTAGGCAAAGCCCTCCACTCGAGACCTTTGTTTCAAACTTTATTCCCAGGCTTCTTCAGCTTAATTAGCTGCAAAGAATGAATTATGTATAAGCAAAAACTGAAAAGAGCTGCAGTGTCCAAGGGGCTTGGGCTTAAAAATATTAGAGATCTAGATTTTATCAGATCCATGAACAAAATTTTTAAAAGCAGTCATAATATAAAATAGCAGCTCCCAGTAACTTCTTCAAGTTTTATCTTCTTCAGAAGTTGACTCAATTCAGTTTGCTTCATTCTTGGAAGCTTCATCACAATTCTCCACAAGATCTGGAACTTCATCATCATCCTCCTCTCCGGTAGCAGGTGGTGCTTTTCCATCCACACATTGTTTGGGCAGAGCTTCAGCCAGTCTTCTTCAACTAGTCAGACTGTCTGCACCAAGTTGGTTTAAGATACTGGGTGGCATTTCTGTCAGCTGCTTTGTCCCAGCGTGGCCTGGAATGGTGGAAGTGTTCACTGCCAGCGATGCCTGAATTTTGGGGGTGTTAAAGTGGATCACTGGTCCTTGGTTTGTGAACATATTCACTTCTTCAATACCACAGATATTGTTTACCCCTAACTTCTTTAAGGAGAACTGAAGTTTCTTATCATCTGCTGTAGCTGTTCTATGAAACACCTTCTTCTTCCGGTGAGCAGTTCCTTTCCCACCAATGCACACTTGTGCTGGCAGTTTGTCGAGTTTCTCCTGGTTCATGATAGTTTCTTTCATCTTGTTGGAGCAGAAATGGGACCGAGAGGGGGAATAGGGCTGGTGCTCAGGGAGTCTCGGGAGGACCAGCTGAGATTAGGTGCACGCACGCGGGGACGCAAGATGGCAGCTAGAGCTGAATGAACGTTTTTAAAATGAAGTTAGATCACATCACTGCTTTACCAAAAAATGTCCCATCAGTGGTTTCTCATTTCACACAGAGCAACAGCCAAAGTCCTTGTTTCAGTGTACAAGGCCCTGCATGAAATGCCTCCTTCCTCCATTGCCTTTTTGCCTTTCTGAACGCATCTCCTATTTTCTCCTCATTCAATCCAAGGAACATGCCAGACTTACTCCTGCCTTTGAGCCTTTGGTGTTGGCTATTTCCCCTTCCTGGCATGCTCTTCCTCCCTTAGATATCTATATGGCTGACTCACGTCCTTCAAATCTTCACCCTAATGTCACTTCAATGAGGCCTACCTCAACCATCCTATTTAAAATTGCAAACCACTCCCATTCTCTGATATCCCCACAATCCCCTTACCTTGCCCTTTCTCTTTTGCCCATGGTGCTTACCACTTTCTAACACTGCCACACAGTTTACCTGCCACGGTTATTTTCTACTATCCATAAGCCCAGCACTAGAAAATAGACCGCTTTGTTCACTGACGTATCCTAAGAATACAACTACTGCAAGGAACGTAAGTGTTTGCTGAACAAACGAACACATGGTTGACTATACTTCCAGTTGAGCCTCCTGGCAGTGAAAATGAGCTCCCTAGCACCCCACCCCCTCTGGAGAAGTGCAGGCCCTGTTTCAGATGCCCAAACTGAGGACCTCTCCGGGGCTTTCCATTTCTTCACACTACCTGCCTTACCTCTGTCTTAGAAGTTGAAGGCACCTTCAGGACCCGCTGGTTGACCTCCCGTAGGAAAGCATCGATCCGCTCCTTCTTCTTCTCTGGTAGCCTCACTTCCTTTAGTAGCTCCTCTACCTGAAAGAAAAGACAGGGAAGAGTCCTTCAGCCTCAGGGTCCAGGCCCACCCCTCTAACTGAAGCCCCAGCCACCCAATAGTACCTGTAAACGAAGCAAGCTGGAGTGGAAGAGACTCTCAGTCTCCCGAAGGCGAGTCAGCTCCTCATTGGTAGGCTCCTTATACAGTTCTGCCCGGCTAAGCTTCACTGGCTGCAGGAAGCCCTCCACTGGAGACCCAGCCAAGGCATGCTTCTTTGAGGACTCCTTCTTTCCCTCCTTGCCTATGCCTTCCAGAGCTAGTTCCATCACCTGTGGCCAGTGAGGAGAGCAGCCACTGTGAGGTCACAGATGTCTAGCATCCACTGCCTGAAGTGCCACCATGATAGGATGTGGGCAAAAGCTTCACAGGCTCCTTTTCACTCTTTTGAATGGGAGTCAGACTGTAAAACTCAGGATTATCATTACTTAGAAGAACATTACTGAGCTCTAGGCTGAAAACTCCTTGAGTTGAGGCCTCCTTGTCTATGTGACAGCACTAGCATGGAGCCCTGCCTGGAGTTGGGGGTAGGGTTAGTTGTTCACTGAGCCCTGACCTAAGCAATGCTTGAGCTCCTTGTATTTCTGCTATATGCATCAGGGAGCTTCCTCTTTTTCTGGGTTACTCCTGGGAATCTGCAAATGCCGTCTCCACTCTTGCTCTATCCAAATCCTGCCAGGTTCTACCCCTGTCAGGAAGCCCTGACTATAGACTACATCAGTATAAGTGGTCAGTGTTGGAAAGAACTAGGACCTACTGCCTCTGTAAAATATACTCAGTAAATCATCCAATCCTCAGTAATCCCGGCAGAAAATGTACACTTGAAGGGAATTCCCTGAGCTCAAGATTCCACACTTAATATACCTATTCTGTAAGCAGGCTTCACACCCTGGTCTGCAGGATCCCAAACCTTCTCCCCTACAGCCCTGGGCCCCGCCCCCACTCCACGGTCCTACAGGGGTGAGAGCCCTACTGAAGGGTTCCAGAAGCACCACCATGTGCCCTCTGTTACAGCGGCGAGGACAGAACCGGGCACAAGAAGTTAGATCTCGCACAATGACAACGAGGAAGACCTGGTTAGGAAAATGACCTGGTTAGGTCTCCTCAACTTCCAGGTGCACAGCTCTCGAAGGAGTAAGCTCAATAAGCTTTACTGCTTCTATCCAAATAACGCCAGGTTCCATGTCCCCTGAGTGTCTCGGTGCCCTAGACTGGAAACGTGGTGGAATAAGGCTCTTCCAGAAGGGACCGCCTTCGCGCCTCTCGCCGGCGAGCTGCCAGTCTCTGCCACCTCTGGCACGTGGAAAGCCCTCCTTCCTCCCAGACAGCTCACCCACCTCTGGCTCCCCAGCAGCTCCGCGATTCTGCGCTCCCGCAGGCGCCGGCCCCATAACTCTGGGGCCAGGTCTCGCTCCAGCACTTCCGATTCAAAGCCCAAGTTCTCGGCACAACTTCTTCCCACGTCGGCAAAGGGCCAAAGCCCTCCGCAGAATAACCGAAACCTGGCAACAGAATTGCCAGAGGTTTGCGGTAAACTCCCCGCACCGCGTGGGGACAAGCCTCGTGCCGCAGGACTCCGCCCAGTTCCAGAGCCATTGGGTGAGTGCCCGAAGAATCGCTGGCCATTGGCATCTGTTACTCCCCAAGACCGCCCATCATGGGGGAGGGGCCAACCTGGGTTCTCCCATTTACGGTCTCTTTGCGACGCCACACCGGAAGCCTGTCTGCAGCTTCGCGGTCGCTTTCTTTTCCTCACTTCCGCAGCTTGCGTCGAAAGGAGGAGGGCGGAGCTAGTTTTGGCCCTCGACACTGTTGATGCACACCAGTGATTCCTATCCTTTTTTTCATCTACTACATTTTATCAAATAAACAGTTTAGTCAGTTCTATCTTAAAAATATGTCTTAAATTTATTCATTCTTCTCTGTCTTTAGTGCCAAATTTGGTCCAAATCACATCATCTTGTGCCTAGATTATAATTGGTTCTCTTCAGTTTATTAAAATTTTCCAAATCTACCAAAACATTGTATTAATAATATAGTGAACTCCTTCACCTATCCATCATAACTTAGTGTTTGTCTTGGGCGCCTGGCTCAGTTGGTTAAGCTTCTGCCTTCCCCTCAGGTCATGATCTCAGGGTCCTGGGATCTAGTCCCACATGGGGTTCCCTGCTCAGCGGGGAGTCTGCTTTTCCCTCTCTCTCTTCCCCTCCGCCTGCTTGTGCGCTCTCTGTTGCGCACGCTCTCTCAAATAAATAAAATCTTAAGTTTAAAAAAAAAGTGTTTGCTTTTGTCAAATTTGTCTTTATGCATTTACATACTATTTTGCAAAACCACGGGAGAATTAGTTGCACACATCCCTGAAAACTTTCGCATATATGTAATAAGAACAAGGGCTGATCATAGTCCAATTATAAAATTCAGGAAATTTAAGCTTGATTCAGTACTATTCAAATTTTGCTGATTATCCAAAAAGTACCCTTTACATAGTAGCATTTTATTTCCTGATGCAACATCATGCATCAGTTTGGTTGTCATGTTTCTTTTCTCTCTCTTAATCTAAGAACATTTGTGAGCTCTCCTTTTTTGGTCTTTCATGATAACATTTTTTTTAAAGATTTTATTGATTTATTGATTTATTTCACAGAGAGCTAGCCAGAGCAGGAACACAAGCAGGGGGAGTGGGAGAGGGAGAAGCAGGCTTCCCGCCCAGCAGGGAGCCCCATGTGGGGCTCGATCCCAGGATGCTGGGATCATGACCTGAGCCGAAGGCAGACGCTTAACGACTGAGCCACCCAGGTGCCCCTCATGACATTTTTGAAGAGTATAGGACAGTTTCATTCAATAGTTTTTTTGTACAGTATGTGTATATATGCATATATGTAGTTATAAGTGTATATACAATATACATATGTAAAAATTACAGACACACATGCATATAGAATTACATCTATGCATATAATTACATAAGCATATGATTACATATATATAATTACATATATACATATAGAAAATTACATAACGGTACAGCTTGAATATTCATATACCAAACATACCCATGTAACCAGCTCCCAGAAAAGAAACAACATTTCCTGAACCTTTAGAATTTCCCCTCACTCTACCATCTAGTCATTATGTCAACAGTAACTCCTATCCTGACTTCTAATAGCACAGATTAATTTATTAATTTATGCAATAGTTTGTAAAGGAATTTTTCAGTGGTCTTCAATCCCTTTCCACATGGTTGCCAGAATGAGTGTTCCAAAACTATCATTCTACCATGTCACTCTCCTCTTAAAAATTCATCAGTGCCCCCCCGGCACCTGGGTCGCTTCAGTTGGTTAAAAGTCCGACTCAGTCTCAGCTTGGGTCTTGATCTCAGGGTCCTGAATTCAATCCCCATGTTGCAGGATTTTTTTCTCCACCGGTGCCCTTGGTTTTTGGTCACACCTCTTCGAAGAATGAAGAGATAAACCAGACAGAGTGGTGGGCAGCAAAGCAAGGTTTATCGAGTGATAGCAAAGTGACAGTACAAAGCTCCCAAGGAGGGAAGGGACCCCAAGGGGTTGCCACTGGAATTTCTAAGTCTAGGGGTTTTTATGGACTTGTTGGCGGGCTGTTTTAATCTGATTAACCCTCCCTGTGCCTGTCATCCAATCAGGTTTTTGTCCTATGGGAAAGGGTGGAGGTCTCCTTCCAGGGTGGGTGTAAAATCCTCTTACGGGTAGTTTCCTCTTAGGTCCCCGCCTGCCTGCCTTCCAACTATCCTTCATCACCGGTGTTGGGCTCCATGCCCAGCATGGAGCCTGCTTAAAACAAAAAACAAAAAACAGGGGCACCTGGGTGGCTCAGTCAGTTAAGCGTCTGCCTTCAGCTCAGGTCGTGATCCCAGGGTCCTGGGATAGAGCCCGGCATCAGGTTCCTTGCTCAGCAGGAGGCCTGCTTCTCCCTCTCCCTCTGCCTGCCACTCCCCCTGCTTATGCTCTCTCTCTCTGTCAAATAAATAAATAAAATCTTAAAAAACAAAACAAAAAAACAAAAAACAAAACATCAGCAGTGGCTCCCAATTATACTTAGGATGAGATATGAGTTTTTATAAAGCCTCAATCAGTATGGTCCTTTACTGCCTATGCCATCCTTTTTCTTTCTTTTTTTTTTTATTAAAGATTTTTATTTATTTATTTGAGACAGAGAGAATGAGATACAGAGAGGATGAGAGGGAGGAGGGTCAGAGGGAGAAGCAGACTCCCTGCCGAGCAGGGAGCCCGATGCGGGACTCGATCCCGGGACTCCAGGATCATGACCTGAGCCGAAGGCAGTCGCTTAACCAACTGAGCCACCCAGGCGCCCTCCTTTTTCTTTTTTAAGATTTATTTATTTATTTGAGAGAGAGAGAGAGCAGGGGGAGGGGCAAAGGGATAGGGAGACAAGCAGACTCCCATCTGAGCAGGGAGCCCTACTGGGGCTCAGGGCTCGATCCCAGGACCCCGAGATCACGACCTGAGCCAAAATCAAGAGTCAGATGCTCAACTGACTGAGCCGCCCAGGCGCCCCATCCATTTTCTTGATATACTCCACACCTTGCTCACTTAGCTTCAGCAAAATAAGCCTTCTTTCAATTCCCTGGTTATAACAAGTTCTTTCCCATCTCAGAAACTTGAGCCAAGCTGTTTGCTCTGCTTGGAATGCTTTTCCTTGACTTTTTCTCTTTTTCAACCTTCAGTTCTCAGGATTAAGTATCACCTATTTAGTTAGGCTTTCCCTGACCATCCAATCTGAAATATGTTTTCCCTTATCCAATGATCCCATTTATTTTCTTTCTTTAAAATAGGTTTTTGTTTTGTTTTGTTTTGTTTTTTTTAAAGATTTTATTTATTTATTTGACAGAGACAGAGACAGCGAGAGCAGGAACACAAGTAGGGGGAGTGGGAGAGGGAGAAGCAGGCTTCCCGCTGAGCCAGGAGCCCGATGTGGGACTCGATCGCAGGACCCTGGAATCATGACCTGAGCCGAAGGCAGTCGCTTAACCAACTGAGCCACCCAGGTGCCCCTAAAATAGGTTTTGATTGTTTATCAGTTGTCTCTTTGTCCTTGACTGTAAATTCATGAGAACAAGGACCAGGTCTACATAGCCAATGCCTAGCACACTGTAAATACTCAATAAATGTTTACTGAATGAATGAATGAATGAATGTAACTACTGTGAACCTTCCAGTCTTGTCTCTTACCGTTGTTTCTGTCAAATTTTATGACCCAGCCATATTGACCTACTTGGAGTTTCCTTACTTATCCTGCTTTTTTGTTCTGGGCCTTTGAACTTGCTGCCCTTTTTGCTCAGTGTTTTGATTCTCCCCCACCCCCACCCCCACCCAACTTTATTGAGATATAATTGTTGGATAACCTTAAGTTTAAGGTATACAATGTGATAATTTGTTACATGTATATGTTGCAAAATCATTACCACAGTAAGGTTAGTTAACACATTTAACACATCTTTCACCTCACATAATTACTATTTATTGTTGTTGTTATGGTAAGAACATTTAAGGTCTATTCTTTTAGCAATTTTCAAGTACACAATACAGTATTGTTAACTATAGTCACCATGCTGTACATTGGATCCCCAGAACTTATTCCTCTTATAACTGGAAGTTTGTATCCTGTAACCAAAATCTCCTCATTTCTCCTACCTTTACCTCCTGGCAGCCACAGTCTACTCTGTTTCTACAAGTTTGGCTTTTTTAGATTCCACATATAAGTGAGATCATACAGCATTTGTCTTTATCTGACTTATTTCACTTAGCATAATGCTCTCAGTGTTCATCAATATTGTCACAAATGGCAGGATTTCCTTCTTTATGGCTAAAGAATGTTTTGATTGTTAAGGAAGGTTTCCTGGAGGAGATGGGTTTGTGCTAAGTCTTGAAGCATAATTTGAGTTTGAATTGACTGAGAAGAAGCAGCTCTGTTGAAGTCTGATTAAGCACTGAGGAAGATCAGAGAGCCAAGAGATAAGTCAACCACTCATTCCACACTGGATGACACTTAAGAAATGGCAAGCACTGTGTTCAGTGTCAAAGATAAAGAGATAAATAAGACATGATGATCACAAGCCAGAAACCTGGAATTATGTACTTGCCCTCACATTTTACAGGTTGGTCCCTCTATTCAATTTCTTTTTTTAATCCAGCTTTGACCTTTATTCAAGAGACCAGATGGGTTGCCCCAGGATCCGGTTGCCAGCCCTGAGGCCAAACAAGGCTGGAAACCCACATCTGGCCCTGCTCTGCCCTGAGCTGCAGCCTCAGCCCCCAGGATCCTGCTTGCCACCACCTCAGGTGCAGGAGGAGGGAGCCCTCGGAGAATTGGATGTTACTATTGATTCATTTAAAAAAAGAAAAATACAAAACCAACCAAACAAACTCACTCTATTGATTTGGGACTTTTTCTTAAACAAACAAACAAACAAAGAAAAATACACTAGGACTCTGTGTTCTTCATGACAGGTGGGCCTGGGGGAAGGGCAGCATGGACCCCCCCCCACACACACACACAGCCGCATAATTTCTGTATAATCCACCATCTGGGGCAGAGGGTGGGCACATGGAGGCCCTTGGCCCCGGTATTCATTCTTTTTTTTTTTTTTTTTAAGATTTTATTTATTTATCTCGACAGAGAGACAGAGAGAGAGGGAACACAAGCAGGAGGAGTGGGAGAGGGAGAAGCAGGCTTCCCATTGAGCAGAGAGCCCAATGTGGGGCTCAATCCTGGGACCCTGGGATCATGACCTGAGCCGAAGGCAGACGCTTAACTGACTGAGCCACCCAGGTGCTCCCCCCGCCCCCCCCCCCCCCCCCGCCTATTCCTTTAAATGCAACTTCAAAGAGGTTTATTCTGCCTTTGTCCTGTCTCCATTTAAAATTTGCATTTACCCCTGGCTCATCTGGTTGCTCAGTTGGTAGAGCTGGGGACTCTTGATCTTGGGGGTTGTGAGTTTGAGCTGACATTGGGTGTAGTGATTACTTAAAAATAAAATCTCGGGGCGCCTGGGTGGCTTAGTTGGTTAAGCGACTGCCTTCGGCTCAGGTCATGATCCTGGAGTCCTGGGATCGAGTCCCGCATCGAGTCCCGCATCGGGCTCCCTGCTCGGCAGGGAGTCTGCTTCTCCCTCTGACCCTCCCCCCTCTCATGTGCTCTCTCTCTCATTCTCTCTCTCTCAAATAAATAAATTAAAAAAAAAATCTTAATGGACACCTGGGTAGCTCAGCTGGTTAAGTATCCAACTCCTGATTTTGGCTCAGGTCATGATCTCAGGGTTGTGAGATCAAGCCCTGCGATGGGCTCCATGCTGGGCGTGGAGCCTGCTCTCTCCCTCTGCCCCCCCCCCAAATAAATAAATAAAATAAAATCTTTTTTAAAAAACTGCATTCACCCCAACATTTTCAGTTTTAGGCCCTACTTTAATCACCTCCATTAGTATTCACCAAAACTTGCAATGATATTATTTATCTAGTAGTTACTTGTTTTTGTGTGATTCAGTCTCAGCCACTAGGATGTAAGCTCCACGAGGGCATGACTAAATCATTTCCATCTCATTCACTACTGTATCCTTGGCATTTAGCATAGGGCCTGTCACATAGCAGGCACTCAATAAATATTTGTTGAATGAATGAATGGCTCTTTCTTAAGAGCACCTCAGAGTCTGGGAGAAAGATGTAAACAAATAATTGCAGTATAGCATTGAAGATGATATGATATGCACGGATTGCTATGGGCATGTTAGATTAGGAATATTACAGTACTTCGGTTAAGAGCAGTCATGCTTAAGTGGGATGGCCAAGATTGAACTCCAGGTTCTAACGTTTACCCACTGGGTGACATTGGTAACTTTCTTAACCTTTCTAAATCTTATTATACTCAGGAAAACAGATGTTCTAGTATGGATGTCATGCATTTTTTGACAATTAAACAGGATACTGCTTGTAAAGGGCCTGTCACATACTGATGCACAGCAAATGTTAGCTATTATTATTAAAGAAAGATTGTGGCTCCTTAAAAGCACTAGTTGACTTACACGTGTTAACATACAGAGAATGAAAAAAAAATGTTGGTCCCCTAAAAGGAGTCATTCTAGAAGGTCAGAATTAACCTCTCTAAAACAAACACTCCTATCTTTTCATTTATCTTTCAAGATTTCCATATCTTTTCTCTTTGGAAGAAAGAATCAATTCTTCAGAAGAGCTCTGGTTGAGGGGCGCCTGGGTGGCTCAGTTGGTTAAACGTCTGCCTCAGGGTTCTGGGATCGAGCCCCACGTCGGGCTTCCTTGCTCTGAGGGGAGACTGCTTCTCCCTCTCCCTCTGCCCCTCCCCCTGCTGTGTGCTCTCTCTCTCTCTCTCATATAAATAAAAATCTTAAAAAAAAAAAAAAAAAAAAGCCCTGGTTGAAGAGTACCAGGTGATGCGGTAGACTGAGGGTAAGTGGCCTGTTTTCTTTACCACCAGAGGGCACCAATCAGTCAAGTCATTTTACCTGTCATTTTACCTTTCCCACGCTATGGGAAAGCTGTAGGAAGCTGTTTCTGCCATTCATTCTTCTGACAAATATATATATGGTTTTTTTTTTAAAGATTTTTTTTAATTTTTATTTATTTGAGACAGAGAGAGTGAGAGAGAGAGAGAGCACATGAGAGGGGGGAGGGTCAGAGGCAGAAGCAGGCTCCCTGCCGAGCAGGGAGCCCGATGCGGGACTCGATCCAGAGACTCGATCCAGGGACTCGATCCAGAGACTCGATCCAGGGACTCGATCCAGGGACTCCAGGATCATGACCTGAGCCGAAGGCAGTCGCTTAACCAACTGAGCCACCCAGGCGCCCCATCTGACAAATATATTTTGAGTACCTACAACGTGCCAAACATCATGGTAGCTTGTATATAAAAAAGAAGCTTGTATAAACAAGACCTGTCATCCTTATGAATTTATAATCTTGAGCACCTACTGTGTGTCTGAGAGGTTCTATTAGACATGGGGGTGGAGGGTGGGGTTCAATTTGTTGTTGTTGTTACTGATTGTTTTCCTGTTCTTGGCTGTAAGCCTATGAGAATAATTACTTAGTGTCTACTTTGTGTCAGTGTGCTGGTTGCCCTGGATCCAGGCATGAATAAGACACAGTTGCAACCTACTGATAAACAATGTCTTACCTGCTAGGATAAAAAGGCATGAGACAAATTCTAGACTTCCTCTGACCTGAGAATGGAGAACCTTAGTACACACCTCGTTATCACACTAGGCTATGAGCCCTCTAGACAGATATATGTTTCTTAGCCATCTACCTTAGGGCCATGGTCATTGCAGATATTTACTATGAATTTATGAGTTTATTTAAACTCAGCTAGCAGCTTCTGGTCTGGTTGTCAGGTGTATGTTACAGTGGGTTAGGCTAGGGATCTACCATCTTCTGGGGAAGGGTGGGACTGTGATGAGTTACTGAGGGTGAAATGCTTTGAAGATGAACTTTCTGCCTATTTGTCTACTCACATCCTTGTTATTAAAGGTGTCAACATCGTCTCCCACGTTTCCAGGTCAGCAATCTTCTTGTCCCTAAATTGAATGGTAGAGGAAGGGAAGTCAGAATGGTTGAGGGGGTGGTAGCCAGAATACAGCTATGCCTTAAATTTTTTTTTCTTTAAAGTTTCTATTTATGGATCATTTACCATGTGCTAGTCATTGTGTCAAATGCTGTATATAGATGATCTCATTTAATATTTACAATAGTTCAAGTTAGGTGTAATTAACCCTTTATTACAGAAGCTGATGAATAAGGAATGGATAATGTAAATGGTGGAGCCAGGGTTGGAACTTAGGATCTTTTTGATCTCAAAATTCTAAATGTGTGGAACTCTCATAGTATCCTGACTTTTCTAGGAAACGTTTCAGCAGTTACCACAGGACATGCCTTTCCAAGAGAACAGGTTATTCTAAATCATGAAGATTTAAGACTGTCTCCTCATCTCACTTCAGTTATGATTATCTTTTTTCTTTTTTAAGATTTTATTTATTTATTTGACAGAGAGAGACACAGCGAGAGAGGGAACACAAGCAGGGGGAGTGGGAGAGGGAGAAGCAGGCTTCCCGCGGAGCAGGGAGCCCGATGTGGGACTCGATTCCAGGACCCTGGGATCAGGACCTGAGCTGAAGGCAGACGCTTAATGACTGAGCCACCCAGGCGCCCCAGTTATGATTATTTTAAAAGTCCCTCAGTTCCAGGTCGGACCTTCAAGCTGAAAAGGATCTATAGGGAGTCAAAGTTCAACCATAGTATTTTTTTTTTTCTTTAAAGATTTTATTAAGTAATTTCTACACACAGGGTAGGGCTTGAACTCACAACTCCGAGATCAAGGGTCGCGTGCTCATGCACTGAGCCAGCCAGGTGCCCCGATAGTACTTCATTTTACAAGTAACTGAGGGATAGCCAGAGCACTTGCCCCAAATCACAGGGAAGGGCCAGGAACCCAGGTTTATTTAGTCTGCGTTTCTACTTCCCTCTTTATTTCCCACAACTTCCTCTTTGTAGTTAAGAAGAGAAGCAGAAGCTGGTCTATCTGCCTTCCCCATTTCTTGGGTGGGAATCTTCTCCCCCACCCCACCCCTGTGGGTGACACACTGCCAAGGACACACGGGCTTGAGGGCCCTGCACAAAATATGTCGGGACACTTGTTCCCACGATAAGACTCATAAACTCAGCATATTCTTGTCAAGCACCTACTGAGTGCAGGGACGGCGGACTTTGTGTCACGGGGAGGGGCCTGTAGAGGACCAGGGCTCGACGGCGGATGGCTGTGGAAGCTTGTGGACACCCACACATCGGGAGAGGAAGGGAAGGCGCTGACAGCTCTAGGACCAGTAGTCCCTTCCCGGGAGCTCCCAAGGAACCGCGGCGTTCAGCCGCACAACCGTCATTTTGGGGCCAAGGGCATCCCTTGTGGCTGCCCTCGGACCCCACAGCAGCTTGGCCCTTTAAGGGCGGGGGACACGCGTCGGCGTCACAAAGCGCCGCCACCGCGCCGGGTGGCGGAAAGGAGGCGGGGAAGTGAGAGGAGGAGGGCGGGGGGGGGAGGGGCGTGCGCACGCGCGTCTGGCCGCCCGCCTCCGAGAGCCGCCCTCCCTCCCGGCGCGCGCCCCTCCTCCCTCTCTCCCTCCCTTCTTCTTCTTGGCTCCGTCGCTCCCGCGGCGCGAGGCGCTCTCGCTCTTCTCCTCCTCCTCCGTCGTCGCCCCTCCCCCCGCGCAGCCGCCGCCGCTGCCGCCGCCGCCGCCGCCGCCGCCGCCGCGAGACCCCCGCGCGCCGCGCGCCCCCCGCCCTAC